>NC_092338.1:289901200-290212800 GCF_046630445.1 Rutidosis leptorrhynchoides
CTCAAACCCAACCTCACTTATCACTTCCTTTTACTTCTCTGTAATCAAACAACCATCTTCTAACACAAACCCACATTATCAAAACCCATTTTTTCTCAAACCATGAACCAACGAGTTACACTTTTTCACCTTGTTGTTCGATTGCAAACCAAAACTCATAACCACTTTGATTATTATCATGTAAACCACCACAAACTGCAACACGATTATTCGGCTATTCGTTTCTATTTTGAACCAACAACAAACACAACTTAACAATCAAACCCACCTAGTTACTAATTGATCTTTTTCTGTTTAAATCCTAAAGCAAACGAAAACAACACTTGAAAACTCACCTTCATTGATATTGATTACTAACCAAGATCAACCGCCATATCACACGACTATCCTTCTTCTGCAAACACCCCACGACACCATCACCACCCTACTCTCTCTCTTGTCTCTCTCCTACTCGAAGATCACCACAAAAATCGTGAAAATTGTTGCTATACTTCTTCTGTAAACTCGTGTTGTTGCTGTTGGTATCGAACACCTTTATTAGCCAAACCCACTTGCAAAACATTCATGCTTGCTACTGCACTTGTATTCTATTCAAACGGTAACGAAACCCTCCACCTTTCCTTCCTTCTCTTCCTTTGTTTTCTGTTTGCAAACAAACCCCACGAATCACCATGAAAACCGCCACCACCATCCTAAGTGAATCACCACCACCCTAAACCCCCATCACCGTCTGCCACCACGATCATGGCCATAACAAACCGCCACATCTCACTCTCTCTCCTCTTTTTTCCCTTCCCTTCCTTTTCGCGAACAAGCAATTACCATCACCACAGATTCTTTTTCTGTTTTGAAACTCCCACCACTTCTTTACCACAACCACCATTAGAACCGCCCTTCAACACCACTAGACTACCTCCATCGAATTATTACTCTCTCTCTCTCTCTCTCTCTCTCTCTCTCTTCATCTCCTACTTCTTACAAAACGCGAAGAAAGAACATGGGAGACTTTTTATATTGAGAGTTGGAATGTTATGATAATAAATGGGTTTATTTTTACTTGATTAGCCGACAATTCCCCACCCATTTAATTTAAAATTGATATTACGGGGTATTATTCAAAGGAATGTGGGCACCGAAGTCTAACTATTATATTGATGATGATTTACAATAAGTGATGAAATAATCCATCTGGTCCACTAGCACGAAGTTTACGGTAATACTTTAATAAAGTAAATAATGATCATAATGATGATTATGATAATGCATCCATGGAAATATCGATGGACGGATTGCATTGAAAATAGGCCGTGGACTTATTTTAATGTTGGGCCAAGATCAGTTTTTCTATTGGGCCATGAACTGATAATGATTATGATTTTGTTATGAAGAAACTATGATCGAGCGTAAGAAAAATTTTAGGTGATGTCCCGATATAGATTAGACGATGATGATGATATTTTATGAGAATAATGATAATATGATTATAAAGTAGCATGATGATAGAAGTTACGATGATGATGATACTGATTTAATGATGATAGATGATAAAAACTCTCCATTATGATTTAGTTTGTACACGGGTCGATTTGTTTTAGGGGTGAAGAAGAAGTAAAAGGGAAAAACAGAATAAATGGGTATATAAATTCTAATATGGGTTACAACATAAAAGAAGGAGTGGCGTAGTGGTTAAGTCAGAAATGAAATAGTGGTGGAATGGTTAGCGTGTAGTCAGTTAAGCGAGAGGTCTCGAGTTCGAGCCCAGGCTGCGTCATTATTTTTTTGAGGCTATTTCTTTAAGGTAGTATACTTGTTAATCCTATTATTATTATTATTATTATTATTATTATTATTATTATTATTATTATTATTATTATTATTATTATTATTATTATTATTATTATTGTTAAAATAAGTATTATTATTACTAATATCAATATTATTATCATTAACAATATTATATCATTATTATTATTATTACAATTATATTATTATTATTATTATTATTATTATTATTATTATTATTATTATTATTATTATTATTATTATTATTATTATTATTATTATTATTATTATTACTACTACTACTAATATCATTATTATAATTATTATTAACATTACTAACTATAACTTTAGTTTTAAATGTATTTTGTATATAAAATATAACTATATTTTATGATCTTAAACTAAAAAGATAGATATTATAAGTTAGGTACAAACATTAGATATATAGAAATATATATTGTAACACCCTGATTTTTTTTTTTTAAATCACAGCGGAAGTCTTAATTCACATAAATACCCTTAGTTAATTGCAAACATGATTATCACAAATCATTAGCTAGTTACTTATTACAAACCACCGGTGTTACGTTAAACAACTAGTTACATATTTATAAAAGTTAAGACATCAGAGTTAGTCTTGCCAAACATATCGTCAACCCGACGCCCGTCCCTACCAGCACTAATATCCAAAACCTGCAAGGGAGGAGGTGAGGGGGGTTAGCACGAGGCTAAGTGAATGGAATCATCTAACAGATCTAGCATACAGTACCAACTTGTACAACTACAGCAACTACAACAATCCATAACAGGAAACCGTCAACTAACAACTAATCATCTAACAACTATCAACTAGCAATTATGCTCCAACTAGAGACTCGGCGGCTTGTACGAGCACACGACCACTAGCTGATAAGTCTAGCATCTACCGAAAGTCCTTACTACCGAATCTTCAGTATAGTAAATCCACACGCAGGTGATGCGTCATTCAGTACTATACTCAACAAACAGTAGCCAACTGGACCCAACCACAACAAGGTTGACCTCTCTGAGCTGAACCTAACAACAATAGGTTCCAACAGGCAACTACAACTTGTGCACACAACTGTTAAGCAACTACCACTACGAACAACTGTCCCTACAACTAGCATGACAACTCTACAATGATCATTATTACAACATATCTACTAAGCATAGCAACTAAAACAGTATAACATAGTAGCACAACTTGCTACTCTATACTACACCCGGGGATAATCCCACTCACCGATTACCAGCTACAGCTCAGTTATCTTACTTCTGAGCTTCTTCCTCGTTCTTATCACCTGAGAACAACACAAAGAAGTCAATATACATATCTTAATCAATAGTATAATCAAATAATACAATAAACTAGGTCATAACACCATATATTCATAATTTTATAAGTCTACATCATGACTCCATTCAATAATGGCATACAGGTGCGTGCAAAACACGACATACACACTAAAACTCCTTTTATGACCCAAAAACAGTTTGATCTAGTTTCTTAAAAGTTCTCCATTGAAAAGTATTCTTTATTATGATTCTAACGATAGTTTATTCATCAAAAACGGAGTTACGTTTTGAAAGTTACGCCCGTTTCAATTTCATAAAAGGTACTGTAGCAAATAGTGGTTTTCCGAACACTGTAGCAAATAGTGACACTGTAGTAAATAGTGACACTGTAGCAAATAGCGAAACTGTAGCAATAGTGGCACTATAGCAAATAGTGACACTGTAGCAACTCGGTACTGTAGCAAATAGTGACACTGTAGCAACTCGGGTACTGTAGCAAACTGGGTTTCGAACCAATTCGATGATTTTGTGATTTTTTTTCCCCCAAAAACTCGATTTCTAAGTGTTTTTAACAAAATTTTAAGCACAAGAAAGTTACTAAACATATATACAACCTATTTCTAACATCAATTGATGTTTTTATACATCAAACAACTAGATTTAAGCTAATTTCTATCAAAAACCCATTTAATCAAGAAATCAAACAATGATTCAATCTTACAAACCTGGATAGATGATCACTAAGAAGTAACAATTCAATCCTTAAAGCTTCTTGATCCAATTCCACACTTGAATTAGATTAGAGTTTGAGAGTGATAAATGTTAGGTACGGAGTACTTGATTTATTTTGGGGAAAAATGGAAGAATAGTCTGGAAACAGGCTTATATATGGGTTAAAAAAACCCATACCCCATAACACACGGGTATTTATCAGTAATCTGATATCTTTCGTACTTCGTTAGGAGGCCCTAACGGAGTCCAAATTCAACAAACGAACCTGTTCTGTGACCCTTGTCACAAACTGGTCTCAACTAAACAACCAAATAATTATAAACATATAATTATAAAAATCACTAATTACGCCATACCCTAGGGTACAATGGTCATTTCATCTAGGCCCAAAACGCGGGTGTTACATATATAATAAGTATACTACTTTTACTAATAAAATACTTTTTCTTCATTTACGTTTTAATATAACTTGAAATTATTAAAAATACTATCATATTAAAAATTATGAGTATTTAAAAATATTAATACTAAGTATTTATTCAAAAATATATTAATAAAGTATATAATATATTATATTGATAATTTAATAAAATATATGAAATCAAAATATTTAAGTAATTATTAATATTAAATTTAATATCACAAGTATATTACTAATATCAAAAATATATTTATTTGAATATTATTATATGTGTTAATATACATACTTGATATACGTTCGTGAATCCGAGATCAACCTTGTATTGTTCAGTTCTGTAGTATGCATATTTTTACTACAAAATATCGTATTGTGAGTTTCATTACTCCCTTTTTAAATGCTTTTGCAATATATATATTTTTGGGACTGAGAATACATGCGCTGTTTTATAAATGCTTTACAAAATAGACACAAGTAATCGAAACCACATTCTATGGTTGGATTATCAAACCGAATATGCCCCTTTTTAGCTTGGTAGCCTAAGAATTGGTGTTTATGATAATTGCCACCAATTGACGCGAATCCTAAAGATAGATCTATCGGGCCCAACGAGCCCCATCCGGGTTACGGATGCTTTAGTACTTCGATTTATCATGTCCGATGTGAGTCCCGGAATGATGAGGATATTCTATATGCATCTTGTTAAGGTCGGTTACCATGTGTTCACCATATGAATGAACTTTAATTCGCGAGTTACGTGTGTCAATATATGAAATCTTGTGGTCTATTAAAATGATGAAAATGATTGATTACGATAAACTAATGAACTCACCAACCTTTTGGTTGACACTTTAAAGCATGTTTATTCTCAGGTATGAAAGAAATCTTCCGCTGTGCATTTGCTCATTTTAAAGATATTACTTGGAGTCATTCATGGCATATTTCAAAAGACGTTGCATTTGAGTCGTTGAGTTCATCAAGATTATTATTAAGTCAATTATAGTTGGATATATTATGAAATGGTATGCATGCCATCAACTTTCGATGTAAAGGAAGTTTGTCTTTTAAAAACGAATGCAATGTTTGTAAAATGTATCATATAGAGGTCAAATACCTCGCAATGAAATCAACTATTATGAATCGTTTATAGTGTATATGAACGGGTCCTTTCAGTTGGTATCAGAGTGGTGGTCTTAGCGAACAAGGTCTTGCATTAGTGTGTCTAACTGATAGTTGTTTAGATGCATTAGTGGGTCTGGACTTTGACCATGTCTGCATGTCAAAAGTTTTGCTTATCATTTCATGTCAAAAATTACTTGCTTATCATCCTTAAAATTCTAGACACATCTTACTGCCTCTATTGCATAGATAGTGTATAGATAAATTCATATCTTAGCGTATCTGTTATTGTTCCCTTTGCCTGACAGCTTCCGTAGATTCCTCCGTAACTTATGGGATTTTAGTATTATATATGCATATGTAAATTATGTATTGCAGGGTACTAATCTACCTATAATCTATTTCTTATCGAAAAATCCTTTATTCAATCGTACGAAATGGAACTCACCACTAGTTCAAGTCCCTCGGATTCCGATAGCTATTCCAACATGGATATTCACTAGAGCTCCGAAAGCAGTATAACCGGGGTGGAATAACCAATCAGCCATCATCAATTCTGGATGAATTGGGAATGGGTACGAAGTAAACTTAATCAATGAAGATGCAAAGAAGTAACCCCTTCTACCAACCATATTGCCCTATTGGCAAAGAATCTGAAGCACTTACCGGCAAACCTGTTCAAACCACCATTTTCAATTTCAATTCCAGAATAGCTAGCAATGATTACGTAATATCTACAATTCTAGACCTTATTCATTCGCTCGTTCTGACCGACAATCATCCCAGAGTGATAGTAGAAGTCAACGAGCTTCGCACTCGAGTAATAGCTTTGGAAATTATGGTGCAAAAACTACCAGCTTCAGCAACATCACCGACATCAACAGCAACACCAACATCCACACTAGTACTACCAACAACCTAAATTTCAACATCACACGCCTCAACATCTCATTCTATACCTCGAGTATAATCATCGTTCTACGTATCGTTCTACATCGTTTATCTTCGTTCTCCCTGTCAATTATGTAATCTCTAATGTTTTAGAGATTATATATTCTAGTTCTAAATGGTAGATCAAATGAGATTAATATTATATTGACTCATTAAATCCATGATTATATCTGAAGAAAATATATATGTAAGTATATTTTTATAAAGATTGTAATTAAAAATTCTTTTGTACAAACTGTTAATGGTGAAGATATTTTAACGGGTAGGTAATACCCGAGGAATATTTAGATCTCACATTAACATGTAGGTAATATATCCTTCAGTTCCGATTCAACAGTCATTGAACTATCCTACCTACATCCACATATATATATGTTCATTGAGGAACAACCATTTTCATTCAAATTCAATTTCATAATTCGGATTTTGACCGATCAGAATCCAAATCAAGATTTGACAAGTGGCATAATGAAAAAAATAATGAACAAAATAAAATTAATTAGTAACCAATTAATTAACTACGTAAAACTTTAAACCTATACTAAACAAATCTTAGCTAACTGTTCCTAGCTAACTGTTCCTGTATGACTATTTCCTTATAACATACTAGTTTTGGTTGAACTATTGGACTACTATCATTGGACAATTAAAAAGTATTAAAAGAGTAGGAAATATTAATTACAACACTTTTTGACTTAAAAGATTGTAAATAAATTTCATCTACTACAGTTAAATATTTCCTCAAGTTTGCCACTTGATTTCATCTTAAACATCCTTTGTATCTTGATGATTACAATCGACGTTTAATCATCTAAAAACACAATTCTCTTGGAATCACCTCAGATTGATAACCGTGATTCAGATATCGTAGCATTAAATGCAGAGGAAACATAAAAATTGTAGATGGTCTAAACGGCCAAAAGTTTGATGATAAAGAAGGGAGTGTTAGGAATGCTCGATAGAAAATTTGGTACTGAAAAACGGATTGAGCACACCATGAAGGAGACCAATGACAAATACAAGGACTAAACTCTATATTCAAAGAATTCGGGTAATTCTGAATCCGATGAAATCTTTAGAGAATATCTTGCTCCGAAGTCATGTTAAAATCCTGCGGAAAATTTTTCTTCATCAACTTTCGAACATAGAAATTTCCAAAATATCATCATAAATATCTTCGATATTTCTGAAGATATTTTCATAAATATTCTTGTCCGAAATTATCTATCTCTTCGTGCTATCTATATCACATTATATTGAAAACTGTTTTAGTTTTCAATATTCTGTATAAATTAAGAATAAATTATGAATGAATTCTAGAGAAGTGTTAAGAATTTGAGCATGATTTAGTATAATATAATGACACTTGGCCAACGTGATTATATTACAGTAAGTCATGCTGGAAGTTCTATTGGAACATGATGATCCACAGATCTTACCGTCATCATGTGCCATGTTACATAACTCTTTTATTCTACTTAACCTTCAAACATATCAAGAAAATATATTCTTGATAGTTCCATCCTCTGTGATTCTGATAATTTACCAAATTAAATCGTGCTATTACGTTCCTTCCTGCTTAGAACATTATGATCAATCGAAACTTCATACCTACGAATTCTGGACCATTATTCGCTTGACTTGAAGTCGGGAAGAGAAAACAAAAGCATAGAGCTCCGAAATATAAAGGAAAATATAAAGCCGATCACAAACACATAAATTACAAACTATGTATATCAATGCGTATAGCCATATAAAGACACGGGAGAATTAAAAACACTATGACCCCAAAGTAATAGTAGAAGTGAATAGATTCCTCCGGTGGTAGATGGAAAAGAAGAATGGCAGATACGATAGTCAAGATAAGTACAAGGATCAGAACTGGATTAAGCATTTTCAAACTCTTTGGAAATGTGAATTAGGAAAGAAAGTATTGAAGTGGTGAGAAAAATTAATGGGACGAAAGAGGTTAACTTATAATGGGAGTATCAGACAGAGAAATTGAGGCAGATGATCGCATTTAATTATAGAGATCTTAATTTCCATAAATCCCGAAGAATCAGATCTTATATATTTCCAAGATTTTCTTTTAAATCCCTTGAATTCTGGAATTCAATCGTGACTATGTCAAAAATTAAGACGAAACTTTTCATTCTTTTGTGATAGCTTCACTCGTACACTTCACATCATCGAATCATTTTATCTATATTAATCCATAACGATAAGACTCTATTTATCAACTCATATTCGTCATGAAAACATTTTTCTTGTTACTCATGACGACCCGGATCAAATTTCGGGACGAAATTTCTTTAACGGGTAGGTACTGTGATGACCCGGAAATTTTTGATCAAATTTAAGCTTAAATCTTTATATGATTTCGACAAGATAAGCAAAGTCTGTAACGATGAGTCACAAAATTTTTGAACTGTTTACATAGATTCATTTAACCTCAGACTATTCTCAACGATTCACGAACAATTGTATGTAAATAATATATATATATATATATATATATATATATATATATATATATATACACCTATACAAATATAATTAAGAATATATATAATATTGTGAATTAATAATGTACACCTAATCAATTGAAATTAAAAATGTAAAATAATAAATAGAATAATTAAATTATTATATAAATATATATATGGTATTATTATGAATCTATCTATATGATTTTTATAAATTATTATATTGTAAGGTACAAAAAATAAATATTCAATATATATACATATATATATATATATATATATATATATATATATATATATATATATATATATATATATATATATATATATGTATATATATTGAATATTTATTTTTTGTACCTTACAATATAATTATATATATATATATATATATATATATATATATATATATATATTATATAATTATTAAATATTACATGATTACTAAATTATAATATTAATATATTTATGTACCATCTAAAAATAAATGTTATATTATTTAATTTCATTATTAATATTAGTATTAATATTAATATTTATATTAATATTAATATTTTTTTTTTAGAGTTGATACATTAAATTTGTTATATCATTATAATTAGTATTATTATTATTATTATTAGTATTATGAGTAATATTATTATTACCATTTGTATAGTTAATATCATTATTATTCTTTAGTATAATTATAATTAATATAATTATTATTAGTATTATTAATATTTATTAATATTATTAATATAATTATTATTATTATTCTTATTAATTATTAATATTAATTATATAAAACATAAAAATCAAGGAATTCGTACAAATTTGTTACAAGTTACAATCAAACTGTTTTAGAATCTGCTTTCTGTCTACAAATTGGTACAATTCGATTCCATTTAATCACGTAACAACAAATTCAGTTTAGGGTCAATATCAGCTTTTAACGTTTTATTTTTTTATTTTTCTTGTCTGACTACCTTCTATCATCTTCACCAATATTATATGCTTACTCAAACCCAACCTCACTTATCACTTCCTTTTACTTCTCTGTAATCAAACAACCATCTTCTAACACAAACCCACATTATCAAAACCCATTTTTTCTCAAACCATGAACCAACGAGTTACACTTTTTCACCTTGTTGTTCGATTGCAAACCAAAACTCATAACCACTTTGATTATTATCATGTAAACCACCACAAACTGCAACACGATTATTCGGCTATTCGTTTCTATTTTGAACCAACAATAAACACAACTTAACAATCAAACCCACCTAGTTACTAATTGATCTTTTTCTGTTTAAATCCTAAAGCAAACGAAAAAAACACTTGAAAACTCACCTTCATTGATATTGATTACTAACCAAGATCAACCGCCATATCACACGACTATCCTTCTTCCGCAACCACCCCACGACACCATCACCACCCTACTCTCTCTCTCTTGTCTCTCTCCTACTCGAAGATCACCACAAAAATCGTGAAAATTGTTGCTATACTTCTTCTGTAAACTCGTGTTGTTGCTGTTGGTATCGAACACCTTTATTAGCCAAACCCACTTGCAAAACATTCATGCTTGCTACTGCACTTGTATTCTATTCAAACGGTAACGAAACCCTCCACCTTTCCTTCCTTCTCTTCCTTTGTTTTCTGTTTGCAAACAAACCCCACGAATCACCATGAAAACCGCCACCACCATCCTAAGTGAATCACCACCACCCTAAACCCCCATCACCGTCCGCCACCACCATCATGGCCACAACAAACCGCCACATCTCACTCTCTCTCCTCTTTTTTCCCTTCCCTTCCTTTTCGCGAACAAGCAATTACCATCACCACAGATTCTTTTTCTATTTTGAAACTCCCACCACTTCTTTACCACAACCACCGTTAGAACCGCCCTTCAACACCACTAGACCACCTCCATCGAATTATTACTCTCTCTCTCTCTCTTCATCTCCTACTTCTTACAAAACGCGAAGAAAGAACATGGGAGACTTTTTATATTGAGAGTGGGAATGTTATGATAATAAATGGGTTTATTTTTACTTGATTAGCTGACAATTCCCCACCCATTTAATTTAAAATTGATATTACGGGGTATTATTCAAAGGAATGTAGTCACCGAAGTCTAACAATTATATTGATGATGATTTACAATAAGTGATGAAATAATCCACCTGGTCCACTAGAACGAAGTTTACAGTAATACTTTAATAAAGTAAATAATGATCATAATGATAATTATGATAATGCATCCATGGAAATATCGATGGACGAATTGCATTGAAAATAGGTCGTGGACTTATTTTAATGTTGGGCCAAGATCAGTTTTTCTATTGGGCCATGAACTGATAACGATTATGATTTTGTTGTGAATAAACTGTGATCGAGAGTAAGAAAAATTTTAGGTGATGTCCTGATATAGATTAGACGATGATGATGATATTTTATGAGAATAATGATAATATGATTATAAAGTAGCATGATGATAGAAGTTACGATGATGATGATACTGATTTAATGATGATAGATGATAAAAACTATCTATTATGATTTAGTTTGTACACGGGTCGATTTGTTTTAGGGGTGAAGAAGAAGTAAAAGGGAAAAACAGAATAAATGGGTATATAAATTTTAATACGGGTTACAACATAAAATAAGGAGTGGCGTAGTGGTTAAGTCAGAAATGAAATGGTGGTGGAATGGTTAGCGTGTAGTCAGTTAAGCGAGAGGTCTCGAGTTCGAGCCCAGGCTGCGTCATTATTTTTTTGAGGCTATTTCTTTAAGGTAGTATACTTGTTAATCCTATTATTATTATTATTATTATTATTATTATTATTATTATTATTATTATTATTATTATTATTATTATTATTATTATTATTATATTATACTTATATCTAAAAGAGAGAGTCCAAATGAATAGTAAGGGTATTTTCGACTTTTCCACATTTTTTTTTTATTTTTTAAATACTTAACTAATTTTCACTTGCACAACAAAGCCCCCTACACTTTATCCAAAAAAAAAAACGCCCCCTCAGGGGGATAAAGTGTCAAATTATTATTTTCATAAAAAAATCTTAAATAAACTCTACCCAAATATTCAACGGGTCATATCTTCTCGCTCGCATCGAGTCAAATTTTTCCGACACCATCGTTAAACCCGAAATAATTTTAGGAACACAATGTCACTAGCTATACGCAAAACGGACGCTTTTTAAAAAACGCTAAATATTTGGGGTACTTTTCATACACGTTTATTTTGCGTTAAATTTTTAAAAATCGACAATTCCATAGCGAAACGCAGAGATGCACACATATTGTTAATTTAAAATAACATTTAAATCTTTCACGGGTTATACCTTTTAGTTCGACTCGAGTTGCGCTTCAACGACATCATAGTTAGCCACGAAATAATTTTACAAACTAAACTAAACGCAATAAAATACATTGAATATCGAACACCCGGCGCGAAGCGAGGGTTCGAACACTAGCTATATCTAAAAGAGAGAGGGGTAATGAATAGTGCTCAAGGGCATTTTTGACTTTTCATATTTTTTTTTTAACTTAACTAAATTTTATTTGCACAACAAAACCCCCCACACTTTCTTTGAAAAATCAAATCGGCCCCTCATACAAGGGGATAAAAGTGTCAAATTACCATTTTCATAAAAAATCTTAAATAAACTCCACCCAAATATTCAACGGGCCATATCTTCTCGCTCGTAACGAGTCAAATTTTTCTGACGCCATCGTTAAACTCGAAATAATTTTAGGAACACAATGTCACTAGCTATACGCAAAACGGACGCATTTTAAAAAACGCTAAATATTTGGGGTACGTTTCATACACGTTGATTTTTCGTTAAATTTTTAAAAGTCGGCAATTCCATAGCGAAACGCGGAGATGCACTTATATTGTTAACTTAAAATAATATTTAAATCTTTCACGGGTTATACCTTTTAGTTCGACTCGAGTTGCGCTTCAACGACATCATCGTTAGCCACGAAATAATTTTACAAACTAAACGCAACAAAATACATTGAAAACCGAACCCCCGGCGCGAAGCGAGGGTTCGTACACTAGTTATTACTAATATCAATATTATTATCATTAACAATATTATATCATTATTATTATTATTATTATTATTATTATTATTATTATTATTATTACAATTATATTATTATTATTATTACCCTATATACTAATAGTCGTGGGAAGTTTGGTCGTTTGACCCCCAACCCCGCCCAAAATTTGGTCAAAACGACAATTGACCAAACTTCACCCCAAAAAATGCAAAAAACCCCCCTCAACTATCGACAACTTACATAAACTACCCTTAAATCCAGGGGGTAAAATGTCAATTTACTTAATTAAAATAAAAAAATTCCCCAACCCCTATGACAGCCCGTATCTTCCTCCTCGCTCCGAGTTAAATTCCACCGACCACACTGTTAAACTCGAAATTTTTTTGTGAACAAAACGAAACTAACTACGTTCGAAACGGACACTTTTTAAAAAACGCTAACCACAACGACAGCCCGTATATTCCCGCTCGGCGCGAGTTAAATTTTTTCGAAAGCAGCGTCATAATCGAAATAATTTTATGAACAAAACGATAAAAGGTACGTTCGAAACGGATACCTTTTAAAAAATGCTAAACACAACGACAGCCCGTTTCTTCCTGCTCGCCACGAGTAAATTTTCCCGCCACCCACATTATGACCCGAACGCCACCGCCGCAACGCGCGGTCGGTAACTTTCTAGTTACTACTACTACTACTAATATCATTATTATAATTATTATTAACATTACTAACTATAACTTTAGTTTTAAATGTATTTTGTATATAAAATATTACTATATTTTATGATCTTAAACTAAAAAGATAGATATTATAAGTTAGGTACAAACATTAGATATATAGAATTATATATAATAAGTATACTACTTTTACTAATAAAATACTTTTTCTTCATTTACGTTTTAATATAACTTGAAATTATTAAAAATACTATCATATTAAAAATTATGAGTATTTAAAAATATTAATACTAAGTATTTATTCAAAAATATATTAATAAAGTATATAATATATTATATTGATAATTTAATAAAATATATGAAATCAAAATATTTAAGTAATTATTAATATTAAATTTAATATCACAAGTATATTACTAATATCAAAAATATATTTATTTGAATATTATTATATGTGTTAATATACATACTTGATATAGGTTCGTGAATCCGAGATCAACCTTGCATTGTTCAGTTCCTCCGTATGCATATTTTTACTACAAAATATCGTATTATGAGTTTCATTACTCCCTTTTTAAATGCTTTTGCAATATATATATATTTTTGGGACTGAGAATACATGCGCTGTTTTATAAATACTTTACGAAATAGACACAAGTAATCGAAACTACATTCTATGGTTGGATTATCAAACCGAATATGCCCCTTTTTAGCTTGGTAGCCTAAGAATTGGTGTTTATGATAATTGCCACCAATTGACGCGAATCCTAAAGATAGATCTATCGGGCCCAACGAACCCCATCCGGGTTACGGATGCTTTAGTACTTCGATTTATCATGTTCGATGTGAGTCCCAGAATGATGGGGATATTCTATATGCATCTTGTTAAGGTCGGTTACCAGGTGTTCACCATATGAATGAATTTTAATTCGCGAGTTACGTGTGTCAATATATGAAATCTTGTGGTCTATTAAAATGATGGAAATAATTGATTACGATAAACTAATGAACTCACCAACCTTTTGGTTGACACTTTAAAGCATGTTTATTCTCAGGTATGAAAGAAATCTTCCGCTGTGCATTTGCTCATTTTAAAGATATTACTTGGAGTCATTCATGGCATATTTCAAAAGACGTTGCATTCGAGTCGTTGAGTTCATCAAGATTATTATTAAGTCAATTATAGTTGGATATATTATGAAATGGTATGCATGCCGTCAACTTTCGATGTAAAGGAAGTTTGTCTTTTAAAAAAGAATGCAATTTTTGTAAAATGTATCATATAGAGGTCAAATACCTCGCAATGAAATTAACTATTGTGAATCGTTTATAGTGTATATGAACGGGTCCTTTCAACCATAAGCTAAAAAGCTAAGATCCTTAAAACCCTAAGCTAAAAAGCTTGGATCTTTAGTGTTCTTGAAGATCTTGAAGCATAAAGTTTGGATCTTTAAGATACATGAAGATTACAAACACAAGTTTGAATCTTTATAACAAAATAACAAGATTAAAGCTAAAAAGATTTAGATCTACAAAGTAAGTGAAGATTCAAAGCTAGAAAGCTTGAATCTTCCATGTTCTTGAAGGATTCAAACCCAAGTTTGACTCTTTAAGATATAACAAGATCAAAAGCTAAAAGCTAGATCCATAAAATGATGATGATGATGTCGTGTGGATGAAGGGGAGAAGAAGAAGAAATAAATCAAAAACTTACACTTTTTAGAGTGAAAAAGATTAGAGAGAGAATTAGAGAGTAAGTGTGTGTAAATTGCAAATGAGATCAAGTGTGAAATGAGTGAAATAAGGTTTGTATTTATAGGTGGTGGGGTGGTTTAGGCCGTGGGTATAGGGAGGGGACAAGGGGGACACCTTTTTGCTTTTTGGTTAATGGTTGTCTAAAGTTGGTGCTTATGTTAGGATCTCATGAAACATTAAGGATAATGCTTAACAAAAATGCTAGTATGTTCCCTCTAATAAATGGGCATTTGTCTTTCATTAATATGGGTCACTAACTTATTATAGTTGGGCTAATTAAATAGTCCACTAACTAGTGTAGGGTGGGCTAAAGTCCAACAAGGTAGAAAGTCCAACAAAACTAACTAGTGTGCTTTAGTAAATTACTAAGCGTAATTAAGCATCCAAAAACCCAAGTAATTGTTATTATAAAATAACAATTAATATTTCGTAGTCATAATATTCCGATTATGACCAAAGTTAAACGTGTACCAAGTACATAGCTTGTTTCAAACGTCAAATGACACCAACGGTCGTAAAAGCATTCGGGGATCAAGTTAAGTGATTACATACTTAATAGCACGTTGTAAGATATTAATGAAAGTAATTAATCATTAAATAAGATCCCAGAGCATAAACTAGCTCAGTACGCACATACACGCAGTTTCGTGAAGGCACAAAGCACAAAAGCAAGGCGAAAAAGCCGAGTCGTTACATTAGGTCTTCCTTAATATCCATCACTACGACGTCCGTAGGATACACGAATTTGTCGACTTTCACCAAGACGTTCTTAACTGCCCTTAAGATATATGATTGTGTGATCGGACAGTTGGATAGTCATTTTGGTTGGTGTTAAGTCTCCTAGCTTCAATCTCTTATAGAGAGAGTAGGGCATAAGATTGATACTTGCTCCTAAATCAGCTAAAGCTTGAATGGTTCCATATTGGTAAACTGAACCCGTGAGAGTGAATCGACTAGTATATCCGAGTTTCTTCGGTAGGGGGAGTTCCTGAGTAGTGCTGAGCATTCCGCGCTTAGTGGAATTATGTTGGAATCATGAATTCTCTCCTTCATAGAGAGTAGTTTACGTATATATCTACGTTGATTTGGGACTTTTGGACACAGTGTTCAAGAATTTTTCACTAAGCTTGAAGGTTCCAAGTCTCTCAGGAGTGTTCGAGTCTTCCTGAGTAGGGTATACGAAGTGGATTAGTCTGAGGTGGTTTCTGCATAGTAGCTGCTTTTCTCTTAAGTCTGTCTGATCTTCTTCGAGGGGTCGGTTCTTCCTTTGGGAAGATGGAGTCCATTTGCTTTGCTTCTTCTATGTGAGGATTTTGGATGGTGTTGCTAGACAATCTTTCCTGTGATCGGGTTTCAAGGCATTGTGATAACTGTTCGAGCTGCGATTCTAGACTCTCATCGGTATCTCTGTCTAGTCTTGTCCTAGATGCAGTTTTTTATTAGAAAAAAAATCAAACGTCAACTCATCCATATACATTAAAAGTTCCTAAAATCAAACTAGATTTAAACCTGAACTCAAGTGGTTTGATCCTTCTGGTTAGTAGGCAAATTTGGCTTTTAGGTTTGTTGAGGTATGACCCGATTCGTTCCGGGCATGGACTATGCACAGTTTTAAGTTGCTGGTAATCGATTTTTATGCCTAAAATTCGTTCTCTCTACGACCAAACCTACGCTTAACTGCTCCGACTTGATCGTCAAGCCTTTTTCTTTTTCACTTCGTTGTATTTTATGAACTGACTGACATCATTATCTGAGATTATAGATATATTGGTGTCAATCACTTGATTAAGTAATCTCCAGTTTAAAATTAGGGTTTTAGGTGGCCCTGACCTGACTAATAATGGCGTCAAGGTTTCAGGCAGTGCCACTTGTAGCTTCACCTACACACTCGAATGCAATTGCATGGTCTACTGATAACTTGGTCGCAGTTGCCTCTGGACACCTGGTTACTATATTGGTAAGTAACTATAATTATACTAATTTGTTCATTTAGTTACAAACCCTAACCCTAGCTAATTCATATGTATCTTTTGCTAGAACCCTGCTATGCCTTTTGGACCTAAAGGTTTAATCACAATCCCCACGAGCAAGCCTTTTCCAATTGGCGTTATAGATAGAAAAGGTGCGTCTGTATGAATCTCTATAATGTCGTGTATTTTATTATAATTAATTGATTTGATTTGATTACTCTGAGCTTATAATCTTATCTTAAAACTGTAGAATATAGGAATTTTAGCATTATAGTTGTGTTTAAATTGTTACTTATACTTTTATCTTATGGTTGTGGTTACTGGATTTGGAGTTATATTACCAACTTTCAGTTACTTATACGTTGTGGAATGTTTACAGATTTGCTCTCTGGCTGTATGTTGCCTTCTTGTTTGTCTCGTGATGTTCGCACTTGTGCACGGTCAATATCCTGGTCTCCTCTTGGATTGGCTCCAAATGCCGGGTATGAACTTTTATGTTCCATTAGCATGTGCTTGTATGTAGAAGACACATAGGTTTAACTTTCTTCAAACTTATGTTCGAAAAAGTGCTTAACTTTGTGTCTATTATTTTTGTATAGGTGTTTGCTTGCTGTTTGCACCACAGGAGGTGTAGTCAAGGTCTACCGCTCCCCATTTTGTGAATTTTCAGCAGAGTGGGTAGAGGTATGCAATGATCTGTTTTTTTCCTATAAATTAGAAGATGATTTTTTTAGTTTCGGTTGGATTCACATTTTTTATTTTTGTTTTTGTTTCTTATAAATACCTTTCCTGTTGATACTAACAATTGAATCGTGTTTTGGTTCCCTTTTTAGGTTATGGATATATCGGAAGTGTTGCATACTTATTTTGCAAAGATTAAATATGGGGAGGCTGAAACTTCATCTTCAGACGATGTGAGTTGAGTACTTGGCAAATTGACCTTTTATTTGCTCTTAATTTTTATTTTAATGGCCTCCAGTCAATTATCTTTATTTGTAGTGGCAACCTAGCCAACTTGATATAGAGCAAGAGGACAGTGGCGGCGATCGACCAGAAAAAAGAAGCAAAAACCAAAAGCAAAATCTTCAAGAAAACAACAATGTCCCTTTAATAATAAGTGCTGAAAAGTATGCTTCTCGTAGTGCAATGCTTTCATCACTTGTTGTTGCGTGGTCCCCAATGCTTCACAGTAACTCATCAAGGAGTTGTTCTATACTTGCTATTGGTGCTAAAAGTGGTATTATATCATTTTGGAGAGTTGTTGAACCACAATGTTATTCCATAACAAAACAAAACAATCCACCAGCTCCAGCACTCGTTGGATTCATCCAAGCGCACAATTCTTGGATCACTGCAATAAATTTGTCAACGTTTGTTTATAATGGATCACCTCATCTCCTATTATCTACCGGATGTTCTGATGGGAGGTAACTTAGCAAGCTTGTTAAGCAGATTCTTAATCTTTATCTTGTCTGCCTTTTTCAAGAATGCATTTTTGTTTGAGTTAAAAATTCACAAATAATTGTCATTTTTGATAATATAGTGTGAAACTCTGGTTGGGATGTACTGATGATCTGCTCAAGTCAACAGAAGCGGGCCATGCTTTATTTTCACCATTGAAGGAGGTCAGTGCTTTGTTCTCTTATAACTTAAATTATTTTCGTACTAGCTTTTTTTAATATTTATAATATTTTTTTGAATGTAAATAGGTTATAAATGCAGGATCTGGCCCTGTCTCTGTACTTTCACTTTTTGTTCCAGATACTTCCCCAAACAAGATAATCCTGGCTGTTGGCAAAGGTTCTGGATCTTTAGAAATATTGACTTATGACACATCCATCAATAAACTTGAGGTATCTGGTCCACGTTGCGCTCATGACCAGATTGTAAGCTTCTATAACTTCTTTTTCTTTATAATCATGATCAACTTGCGTATAGCTTATTACTCATTGACTTTTTTTTTTAATCTTTCTATGTTGTTGGTGAATCAGGTTACAGGTTTGGCTTGGGCTTATGATGGACATTGCTTGTACAGTTGTAGCCAGGTACTGAATTTGAGTAGGACATATGCATAGCCCTTTTCATCATGGTTCATGAATCAACAATATGATATACGCTTAATAAGTATGTAGACTTGGGTTTTGTATGTGGTTCGCCGATCCTAACAAGGCTGAGTTTGTATAAGTCCTAGTTTAGGGCCTCATTTAATTTTTTTGCTCATTTTATATCAAGATTTATTATTAAGCTATTCACATTAGTCGAGAAGGTTGACGAAAGAAATATAGATTACATCCGGCTTATATGTGGTCATTGTGCTTAGCTAAATAGTTAATATTTATAACATTGATAGGATTTGTGATATAAATTTAACACGTAAGATAAGGTATCCATTTGTTGTTATTAATGTTTTCTTTTACTTATTATGTTTATATTTATGTTTATGTTTATGTTTATGTTTAATGTTTATTTGGTTTGGCCTTAAACTATATCTCATCTATAGGTCATGGTTCCATTCTTGTTTTGCTTTCTATGTTAAGTTACTTATTCATCCCTGGCTTTTTGGTTACTCTTTGGCACCCCTAGTGTATTTCCGTTGTCCCATGAATCCATGTCTTGTTCACGTATACTATGAATCCATGTCTTGCATTCTTTATATAATATAGTTATTATAGCTAATAATAAGAAAATTTCTTACAAATATTATCACATAGTTATATATAAGCTCATTTAGGTTTCTAATATATCTCGATGTCTAATGCTCGGGCTTGTTGGTTTGAAGGAGCTCTTAATTAAGCTTGATTTCAGCGCAAGCCTTAGTAGGGCGTCTTGCATACACCATTACCCAAAATGATGGCAAATTAGATGGATTTAAAGTTAGCATACGGGATTCGTATCTTGGCTAGTTTTGTCAATGATGCCACTGTTTAGGGAGATATCAATCACATAAAAGTAGAAAATTGCTAATGCATAAGAGGCTGATTCTCTCTCTCTCTTTTTTTTTTTTTTTTTTTTTTTTTTTTTTTTAACAAGTTATATCCTAGCGTGAGTTGTTTACCTTGTTCATAGCAAAAGCAAAATTTATCTTACTTTTTCTTCGTTTTTCACAGGATAATTCTTTGCGTTGCTGGATAGTAAAAGGAGTATTGCTCAATGAAGTACCTTTACCTATAAATATTCTCGGTGTTAAGATCTCCACTGATGTAAGATTTTTCTCTTTTCTCTTTTTTTTTTCTAGTACTTTTCTCCCAAATAAAAAACATTGTTTGCCGATGACTTAAGGGAAGTTTTTCTTTATTATTCGAATATCTATTATTTAATGAAGGACACACTGGAAAATAATGGTTGTGTTCTAACATGGAGATTTTACATTTACTTGTTGATAAAGCAGTATATTGACTCCACCATTAATCTCTTGGCAGGTTCCAAATGTGTCTGATGCATGTTTTGGTGTAGCAATATCCCCTGCCAATCTTGTGGTCGCTGTGGTATGATTCATTTTTTCTTTGAATATAATTTTGCTTATATATCTCATTAATTTCTGTTATGAGAGTAATTTTCTGTGCATTGCCATTTATATGGGAGTTTAATATCTATTAATATAGCTAGGCAGGTTGCCGTGGACTTTATTCATATTTAGGAAGCCTTTTGCGACCGAGAAAAGTTGTATCTTAGGAAGATAGGTTTATTGCACTCTGTTTGGGAGGAGTAAGAAACATGAGTGAGAAAAAAATTTAAATCATGATTAGTTCATTTCATTGTTTAATTCATATTGTGAACTTTATTTTGAAAAAATTATGTGTCTCTTACTCTCTTTCATTACTCGGATGTCAATATGTTGCCTAAGATTTAGGAGTTTCAGTCGGCGGGATGAGATTAGAGGGGTTTGTAAAGTTGGTGGACGGTTACATGTGAACGAATGGTTAGAGGATGGGTTAAATTAATTTATTTTTTAATTAAATTTCTTGAAAATTTTCAGGTTCGGAGCTTTGATGTTAATCTGTTAAATCCAATGTATCAGGCAAGGTAAGTAAGTCTGATGCCATAATATTTTGTTTTCATGTGTGGTACCCAAATCTTAAAAACAATGCTTCAATTTTTCCATCAGTCATTTGTTATTTCGGTATATAAACTCCGCCACAAAACAAAATGTTTCTTGTTTGTGATCAATCTTGTTATTCCTAATGAGTCAGGTCACAAAAGGCTGCTGTTGAGTTCTTCTGGATTGGTGGACAAGATCTGCAAAAACATTCAAAAGTCAACGATGAAAATTTTCCTGGTTATCCTAATTTAGATTTGGTCAACTGGGGACACAACATATTATGGTCTTTAAGCCAGTACGAATATCTTGATAAACCTTTGGTTTTATGGGACATTGTAGCTGCATTATCCGCTTTCAAGAAATATGAACTTTACTATGTAGAGCAAATTCTACTTAAGTGGTTGACTACAAATCTTGGATTTGAGTGGGGTCCGTCTCTTGGAGTAGTTTCGCCACATATTTACAATTGTCTCTCAAACTTAACTTCGCGACAGTTGCATCTAATTAATGTTATCAGTAGGCATGTTATACTTAGGGATGCAAAGTCAAATCTGGTCAATGATGAAGAACAGGTTTCTGACATGAGACCGTGGACTAAGGTTCTTGAAATGTGTGAAAAAGAACTTCGAGAAAGACTCATTGGTTGTAGTTTTTCTGCTATGGTTAATGAGTTTGATGTTAACTGGCAGCCGATTGGATTGGCACAAATGAGATGTTGGGTCGCAAATAACGATCATGTAGTTAAAGATTATGTCAAATCCCTTGTTTCTAAATTTAAAAAAACTAAGAAAAGGTATATACTAAAGTCAGGTGTCGTTTATGTAAAAAAAAGTAGGGTTTTGTTTCAAAGTTAGTTATTTATTTAGTGTTGGATAATTTGTTGTGTAAACAGATACGCAGCAGAAGAGGAGTGTAGCTACTGTTCATCAACGGTTCCATTTGAAGATACAGAAGTTGCGTTTTGCCTACCTGAAAATTGCAAAAATGGAGACATTCAAAAGCATAAATTGGCACGATGTGCAGTTTCGATGACTGTGTGCCCTCTTTCTCCATCATGGTTTTGTGTATCTTGTAACCGATGGGTCTCGAATTTGGCTCCGGATAGCCTGTTTACGTTGCTCAGATACCCTCCTAATGATGAGACCGAGAAGAGTTTGCGTAATGTAAGTTATTCTTCAATTGGTAAAGAATTGTCAAAACCACTTTGTCCGTTTTGTGGGGTGTTGCTGCAAAGGTTGCAGCCTGAGTTTCTTTTATCGACAAGTCATGTGTAGATTTCAAGGCTCCTATGTGGTTCTGAAGGTACACGACTTTTTTACACTTGGTTATTGTAAACTTTATGGGAAGTCATATATGTACACTCTCTTTTTTGTTATGTAAACAACTAACATGCTTTACAGCATGTTAGTTGTGTACATAACAAAAAATGGTTGTGTACATATCATCACCCAAACTTTATAGGTGTTATCCTTTTATTATATTTTTAAATTTTTTTTTTATTTGAATGTGATGATGATAGATCTAGTAGCTGCAAGCTGCTCTCAAGTTATCCTAAAGCATAATGAATGGGAAGGGATTTAATCTACAAGAAAATGAATTACAAGTGAAGGATATAAGCGACCCTATGAACCAATGCACAAAGATATCTCAAAGTAAAATAGGATGGGGGTAATTATTATATTTATGGATCCTTTTTTTTTTTTTTTTTTTCTTTGTAGATAGGGGTACATGGTAGGTGCAGAAACTAGTTCCTTTGTCCTGTTACATTGTGTACAGTAGTAGTGACCCTTTGAGTCTTATTGAGTTTTTTTGGTTAAAAGTTTGACATAAGTGATGCATCTTGTTTGTAAGTTCTTAGTACCAGTGGTGATTCCAGGATCGTCACTCAATGGGGTCCTGACTTTTTTTTTTTTTTTTTAGTTCCAATTATATTTGAATACTATTTTAATGGTTGTATACCTTCAAAAAAACTATAAACTCGAAATATATATAAGGTCCGACTAGTATACAATTTAAAGGAAAAGGTATAAATTCAAAATATATATGGGTTCCTATGGTTAAATTTAGTGATATTGAATACATTCTAAAGAATATTTTCTACACAAATTTTTAAACAAGTGGTGTCCAATGACTCCATGTGTCAAAGGGTAGATTTGCCCATGCTTAGTATCGAGATATGTAGTTAATATGTTAGGGCATTGATATTTTTACTTTCATAATTGATAGATACACTATAACTGTACATTAGATATTTGTACCGTATAAGCGCCTCATGCACAATCTATACTGGATTTATTAATTTTCCAAGTGGATTAATATTTTCTACACAAAATTTGTAAACAAGCGGTGTTCTGTGACCCCACGAGTCAAAGGGTAGATTCGCCCATGCTTAGTATCGAGATATGTAGTTAATATGTTAGGGCATTGATATTTCCACTTTCACAATTGATAAATACACTATAACTCTACATTAGATATTTGTGCCGTGTAAGTGCCTACTACACAATTTATAGTGGATTTTATTAATTTTCTAAGTGGATTCATCATCATCCAATGTGTTATCTATGTATGTAGTTTTCTATCGAAAATCCTACAACAATGTGAAGGAGGTATGGCCTGTAGGTCTGATTTCAAAACAAAAAAAGGGAGTTTTGAACCTATGAAGATATGTCTTTAAAACGGATTTGCTGCTTTTAATGTGGTGTTTTCAAAACTATATCCTTAATCCTACTTTTATAAAACGAGGTTTTCTCTAAAAATATGTATTGAGATTATATATCGGGTGCCACTCAAGTTTATCACTATGTGATATTTGAAAAAGATTTTGTAGGCCACCTAAATTGATATATTGATCAACAATTCGCTGAAAATATTATTTTTAAAAATGAAAATACACATAATTTCTTAATTAACAAAAGTTCAAATATTTAATTTTTCTTCAAATGTAAGAACATACATTCTTCTACATTTTTACAATAATTTTTTTAGCTACATTTAGTACGTATGAAATAAAATATAAATTTGAGTGTCTTACAAAACTGTTTTTAAATACGGCTCACTTACAAACACGGTCTCTTAATGTATAATGCACTACCATATAAAATCATTTCTTGAAATGAAATCTGAAATACCCCTAAATGAAGCAGAAACTTTTGGTTAAATAAGATCTTGAAACATAAGAATCTACTTTGACCCCCACATATTAGCTAGCATGGGTCATTTAACTTTATTAAATCAGTAGAAGCTTTGGTATCTTTAAAAACCATCTGGTCTAAGAATGAGGAAACCAAAAGGAGTATTTGAATTGATTACTTAAAAAGAGAATCAGTCACACTAATTAGGTGCAAGCAATCAAAGCAGCATGTTTAATTATCACCTTCCATTTCATGCTTTCATGGATACTTTTGCGAATTACAAGGTTGTCGACAATCCTTATGAAAGGGAGTGCGATTAACTTTTTTATTATAAGTAAAGTAAAAATTAAAATATACGTATTCGATTCGCAACCATTTAATTGTCACATACTTATAAAGATGATATAGTGAAAGCTCAGTGTCTTCTTAATTTGTTGTTACAAGTCTTGATGTGTGTGTCGTGTTTAACTACTCCTATTAGATTACGACATGTTCCTTGTATCATTGTATTTGTTTATTGTACGTTGCTTGACGTTCCATCATGAACATGCTGAATGACATTCACACACATGCCAAGGAAATCAATCGAGGGTATATATGTGGAGCAAAATCGCGCACAACGTTGAATCATCAAAACAAAATTTGGTCTTTGATGAATGAATACTCAAACTGATAAATACAACTTGGTTGGCTATCCAAAAGTATGTGTCTTTCAAGTGGGACATTTTACATTCACATGCTACTACGTGCCATACAATGATTGATTGTGTTATTTTTCTCTCCTTTTAAAAAAAAAAAAAAAAAAAGCACAAGTACTATAAATTAAAATAAAAGAACTAACAAAAAAACTAAAAATATAATATTAAATTGAAAAACAAATGATTAACGCCACCTCATAGACTACATTGTTAGAAAACAAGTTTGTAATTGATAATCCGATTGATACTTTTATTGTGAAATCACTTTAATTGTATGAGAGAAAAGTGTGCTTTTATTAGTTGCGTAATTAAAGCAATATTGTCAAAACACAGATGTATTTAACAATTTGCTGTTAAAATGAAAGGGTGTAACCCCTTCATTTTTGACCGGAAAATTGTTGACGAAAGTTCACAAGCCTTGGCTGGAATTCCGGTTGGGATGCATTTTTCGGTATGTAATATAATACCGAACGAGGGGCGCTGCCCCATGAACCTTGTAAAGGGGTGCAACCCCCTTGACGTCACTATTTTCGAGACATTGTCTAGTCAAGTCTTACGGATGTACACTACATACTCTCTAAACTCGTTGTTATGTATAACTAGATAACTCTTGCTTTCAAGTAAATTTCAATAAGCTGAAATGTTTATTAGATTACACAAAAATCACCAACATACACTACCTCACGTCGTAACTATTAGACTATGGTTTAAGTTGGTTGACCTAAACTCAAAGATTACAATTTAAAAAGAAATTCAAGACCCAATTTGACAACTCTCACGAAATCAATTCATAAAAATCAAAAGTCCCGGTATAAAAATCCCTACAAACTAAAACTAATAACCGATTAGCCAAACTAGCCAATAACCTTTAAACATAGACATCTACGATAACGAGGGCTTTTATGAATTCGACTCCGACCAATAGGATCCATCGACATCATCATCAACATCTCGCATTCTATTAGCTTAGTGAATGTGTACCGCTGATATACCATCCTATTTCTTTCTGATGTCTTTTCGAAATAGACTGATATCTTCTCTACATGAAATTGAAAATTTCAATTTAACCTTTTTGTTATATGAAACCTGTACGGTGAATGATTTGAAAATATATAAGCCTAATTGTCCAAATTTTATTTCATATATTTGATGTGTATGTGTCATTTTGTTACCAAAGATGCTCTTGTTACCCCCAAGTTGACCAACAAGTGGAATAAAAGGTCATTTCTCGACTTGAAATCATATTGCATAAAAATAGGAATTAATGGTTAATTCGGTAACAAAAGAACGAAAAGGGTATTATTGATGTTAAATTTGTAGGGGGGACAATCGGGTTGCAATTCCAAGTGGCAACCAGGTGGGTCCCAATATCGGGAGGCTTACTACCTGAAAAGGATTATGGAACGGTGGATGATGAAATGGGTGGGCCACGGTTCCACCGGCCTATCAGACTCTTTTCATCTGAATAATGATCATCATTCATCCTATCTTGATTCATAACTTTACTAAATGATAAATCAAACTACAGATTTAAACACATCGATATTTCTAACTTGTACAATTACAACCCCGAATGTACAACTTTAATGAATTTATTAAATAGTTTACCGGAAATATCACTACTTTTACAAGTTGAGCTCGAGCTAACGTAATATGAAATGAGTTGAGCTTGAACTTAATAAATTAAGCTTGAAATGATTCGAACTCAAATCAAGCTCTTTGAATTTGAAACAAGTCGAACTTGAACCTAATCGAATTTGACTCGACATGGTTCATTTACAACCTTAGTAAAAAATGTCTTGTCATAAATAAAATCTTGGCTGAAAAGGAAGACATTATTCCGCATAAGGCTATAAACGAGCCGAGCCGTGTCCGAGCTCCACTAGGCTCGAGCTCAGCTCGGTTAAAATTTACTAAGCTCGAGCTCAGCTCGATTCGAGCCTTGAATATTAAACTCGAGCTTGGCTCGTCTAAATTTATGGAATCCCGATATAGGCTCGAGCTCGACTCGTTTATTCAATAATATAATTTTTTATTATTTTTTTATTTATTTAATTTATTACAGATCTTTATATTATATATGATTCAATTTAGTTATTATATTGTGTATTATGTATAAAATAGTAACTATTTTGTAGATATTTGATATATACTATTAATTTGAAATAATAAATAATTCATATAAATGAAAAGCTCGTTTAAGCTCGCGAGCCTGTTCGAGCTCGATATAAAAAGCTCGAGCTTGAGCTCGAGCTCGTTTAGTAATCGATCATAAAAACATGTTCAAGCTCGGGCTCGAGCTCATTTATGCTCGGCTTGAATCGAATTTTTAACGAGTCGAGCTCGAATTACTCGCGAGTAACTTGCCCTACTTGCGCATTTAGTAAAAAAAATTCTTATTTATTTACTCGTATAAATTAGTATTAGTATTGTTACTACACCACATGAATATTAATATAAAAATTATTTTAAGTTGCGGGCATAGTCCAACGGTTCTCCCATATATTTTGTATCGTGAGATTGGGAGAGGTAATGGGTTCGATCCTTAGGGATGACATGATTTTCTTTAACTTGAACACCAATAATTGTGGTATATATTGACCTTATAGGAAGGTTTTACCAGATTTGTTCACGGACCTCTACCCAAAAACACTGCCTGAATGGATGTGTTCCCGGGTACCGTCGATCGGGTTCGAGTTTTCGCATGAACGTGTGTGATACGTGCAAATGATGATGGTCGTTGAAAAAAATGATCCACTGATAACAAAAAATCGTTGTTTAAAAAAAAATATAAAAATTAGTTTCTATTTCTAACTTGTTTGAACAACCTTACATCTTCAAGACTTTTTTATTTTTTCTTAAAATGCTTTATTTAATTTTGTTTGTCAAATAAGGATTACTAATGAAATGACTCGTGGAATCACGGGTTTGTTTAAACGAAACAGTTTAATTATATGTTTATGTATTAAATGATCGTAAATGCTAAAGTCATTTAGTTTAATGACCCGTGGAACCACAAAGTCCGACAAAGAAACTTGCCAACTGAACATTTCATCAAACACCTAAAATGCATATTAAGCAATCCACATCTAATCATAAGAGATAATATTAGTTGTCATTTTATTTTAAAAATATAAATTAAAATATAAATTTAGGATTAGTTTCCTTCTGTCTAGCTTTTATACATTCTCGTACTTAATTCAAAATAATTAATTAAAATAATTCAAAATTATTTAATTTTAATAGTTAAAGTAATTATTAGAAAGATTTAATAATAATAATAATTAATTAATAAGATTTAATTTTAATTTAAAATTATTTGAATTAATGACATCAATCACCATTCTTAGATTTTTTTCCTTTTATTTTATGATTTTTTTAACAAAAGAATTAGCTTAATAATGACATCATCATTATAGAATTTTAATAGAAACTATAGATTTGTTTGTGATATCGTAGAAACTATAATTTGAAATCTTCATAATCTTAAGACCTTTTGTATCGGTAATGAGATTAGGTGTTGAATACATAGGTGGCAAAAGCAACGAGAGGCAAAATCAAGTATCAATCCGTTGTATTGTGGCGTTTTCATGTGGTGGGTTCGAATCCAACACCAAAAGCAACGGACGTTTTTATTTTTTTTATTTTTTATTATTTTAAAAATATTATCTTTATCCACTTTTAATACTTACCCGATTATATTTTAACATATCATTACAATACTCTTAACCAACACCAAAAATCAATACCACCAATACTTCACATCAAAAATCAACACATCCTAGTAATCCAATAAGTACAAAAAGCAGTCAACACGAACTCACAACACGAGTCACCACTACAAATGATATAAGTACCATAAAATATGGCTGCCAAAACACACCCAATGTGAATTACGGACTACGGAGTAGTTTATATCATTTCGCCTATATTAATTTAATAATTTAATTTTGTTTTTTTTCCTTAAAAAAAAAAAAAACACACCGAATATATGATCTACATTCAACACCTCATCATAAATTAGGTCTCAAACCATGTGGATTTGCACATTCATTAGAAAAAGTATAACTAGATGAGGACATATGAATCCATAAATTCTAATTAATTGTTCTTTTAGGGTAAAGTAACACGTTTACAACTGGAAAACCTTAATGTGTCCCATTTGCCATGTTATAAAAATGAGATATCATATTGCTAATTTTTACTCTATTTGTTATGATCGAGTGATGATCCTTAGGCTCTCCCGATCTTTAAATTTAATCTAGTTGTTAATTGATTTGCAAGATTATATATGAAATATTGTAGTAAAGTAAGTTTATTTAAAAAAGAATTTAAAAATTACGAATGGTCTTCTTACCTTTCTTTTTAATTTTTTTTTGTTAAATGTGTCAAAATTAATTGTGTTCCACTCGGTCAAACGCCAACCATTACCATTTGACTGGTTGGCGCCTAATTTGTCGAACATGTCTATCCATGGCAAAAGTTTTGTGCAAGCCAAACCGTTCCTTTTACACCACCACTTTTTAACTATATAGTATCAAATTAGTTTTATGGTAAAACACTTTCAAACATATTTAATAGTGTATGACTAAAATAGTGATCTCCTTAGAGCCCTAGCTCCTTGCTACTTTACTTTTATTTTTTCTTAAAAAAAAAACAATTAGATAATAATAATAATAATAATAATAATAATAATAATAATAATAATAATAATAATAATAATAATAATAATAACGATAATGATAATAATAATAATTAATACTCCGGAATAATAATAATAATAATAATAATAATAATAATAATAATAATAATAATGATAATACGTCATGCGAGTATTGTTGGTCTTGGTCGTGCTTTTGAAGATGCATTGAGTCTGTTTAATAAAACAGTTGGGTTTGATATTTTAGGTAATCCGAGTGAGGTCGCTGCCCCAATACTCATGAAGAAATTGGCAGATGTTTATTTCACAAAAGTTACCGCTTCTGCAGAATCCACTTTTTCGTTATCTCCCCGACAATCGGCCTTATGGAAATCACAGCAGAGTGATCACACCTCTGCTTGGCTAAGGGCAGTCCCTATTTTGGGGTTGGGTCAGACGATGAACGCAAAGACTTACCGATGTGTGTTGTGCTACCGGTTAGGTGTTCCTTTGTTCTCTATCTCGACGGCATGCTCTGCCTGTTCAAGGGTTTTTACTGGGGATATTTTCGGGGATCACGCGGTGTCTTGTGCTGGTATGGTGGGTATTAAGCATCGACATAATATTGTCCGGGATTCCCTTGTTGATGTTTGTTATCGATCTGGGATTTTAGCGAGAAAGGAGGTTGACATTGGGTTGTCTGGAGGGAACGACAGGGCCCTCAGACCTGCAGATGTGTTACTTTATTCCTGGGATTGTGGTCGCGATGTTTGTGTTGACTTGACAAGATCTTCTCCTTTGACACAGTCTGGGCTTTCTGACTTTGTCCCTGGACGTGCTGTGATTGATGCAGCTCGTCGGAAGCGGGTCAAGTACGAATCTAGTTGTCTGGCGATTGGTTATGGTTTCATTCCTTTCTCATTTTCTTCCCTTGGGGAATTAGAGAAGGAGGCTGTTTCTTTGCTAAAGCGGGTTCAGAAGAGTTCGATGGCGCAAGATATTGGTGCCGGTGCTGCTGCTCATATTTTTACTAGGATAGGTTTTGCTATTGCTAGAGGTGTGGGGGCCCAGATTGTCTCTAGGCTTCCCACTAATTTTTTGTAAGTTTTAAAACTTTGAAGTTAAAAAAAAAAAAAAAATAATAATAATAATAATAATAATAATAATAACGATAATAATAATAATACTAATAAAAATAACAACGAACTCACCATAGTGGTCCAGTAGTTCACCCATTTATACTTGTGTATTTGGATGGGGGTGGGGAGGTCTCAAGTTCGAGTCCCTCCCTTTAAAATATCCATAGATTTATTTCCTGAAAGCGGGATTGTCCTGGGGAGGTTTTACCGACCCGTATTCAAGACCCAGATCTGACCCGCCTGCCCCTCGGAATGGTTTAAGGTTCGGATTCCAGTAATGCGGTTCGAGTTTACGCCCGAAAGCGCGTGCGTACGTAACAAATGAGAGTATTCGATGCCAACAACTTGCCTTTCAAAAAAAATAATAATAATAATATTAATAATTTATTATTCTAATGAATTTTGGGTCTATAAATAGGTCGCACACCCATACCATTTTTCTCACTTCACTCTAAAGACTCCCAAGATACAGTTCTATCACTTTCTTTATTAACCAGCTAATCTTAATTTCAATTCCAATTCCAATTCCAATGGCTAGTGTTCAGGTAAAGTTTATTTCGTTATTTATTTTCAATTAAACGTCTCATTTTGCTCTTACCATTTGTTTATACTTTATACAAGTGATGTGTTGTTCCCTATACTTGAAGTCAATAATCGATGTTATGTACTGTAATTATAATCATTACACTTATTAAACAGCAGAAAACAGCATAATCTTGTTTTCTTATAGTTGTATGTCGAATACCATAACCGTTGAATCATATGTTAAGATCATAGTTGAAGATGGGACAATCGTTTGAACGATACAATATATCATGCGAGATGAATAATAACATGACTATTATATGCATGCATCGTATTACTTCTATTATACCAACTAATATCTTATTGAGTTACTGAGGGTGCAAATTTTTTTTACTTTTCTACTTTTTTACTAAGGGAACAATTGCCCCTTGTAAACCCACCTGTCTAAAGAAAGTATACCAAGATATATCCAATATTTTATCCAATAATTTATACTTTTATAGTTTTATTGCACAATATATGTAGAAATTATTTATAAACATAACTAAGAATACAAAGATATGTAGGAATGATATAGGATGGCAATGTAAATTCTTTTAGATATGTGGATGTGTAGTTTTTTAACAGAAGACACCAAAAAGTCTAAATAATAAATTAAATGCATTATGCATACTATATAATGAAAAGTGTTAGTAAGGATAAACACTAAAGCAGGAGTATAATGGATGAATCAGGTTGAATCAGCAGCTGCAACACAGACATTGGATGATAAAAAAGAGGTTGAAACCATGCCAAAAGAAGTAACACAAGTGCCACCAGAGGAGAAAACCACCGCCGTGGTGGATGCTCCTCCTCCGCCACCTGAGGAGGAGGAAGTATCAGAGACCAAGGAAGAACAAGTTGTGGAGCCGAAGACTAGTAATGAGGTTGTACAAGAAGAAACAAAAGAAGAAACAAAAGAAGCAACAAAAGAAGAAACAAAAGAAGCAACAGAAAAAGAGATTCCGGTCGAAGTAGAGGCGGAGACCACTGCTGTTGAGGAGGGAACACCGGTGGCAGCTGATACTGAGACAGAGGAGCCTGTCAAAGAAGAAGAAAAGCCGGCTGCCGCCACTCAAGCGGCAGAGGAGAAAACAGAGTAATTTAATGAGATCAAAATGTTGCACCCATTATTTATATATCTTGGGGAGCTGTTTTTATGGGCTTGAATATTCAAGACCTAAAGGGTTGTTTATGTTTAATTATGTGAGCATGATTGTTGTTATATGTGTGAAGGGATATGTTGTTCTCTGAGGTGTTAATAATAAAAATATTTACCTTCTTGTATTTGTGACCAAGTTTACTCTTTCTTCAGTAGCAGCATTTGAGAACTAAAGCATCATATAATGTTTATACATGAACACCATAACACATATCCAACCACCTCAAATCCATAAATAAAAACTGGCAAACATGTCGACAAACTATGCAATGAAAACGGCCTTCTTTATTTACGATATATACCTAAACCTATACAAACAGCTGAACATAGATACTAGCACCTAACGATAGAAGGCCACAAAAGACAGTACAATGAAAGTCAAATCAGAAACTATTTTCATGATAATTTACCCTATATATAATAATATATATATTCTATACAAAGTCAGTACAAGAGGAGCAAAGCAATGGATATGTCTCAAAATTGGAGATGAAAGTGTTTCACCATGTTCCAAAGCTGCAGCCAACATGTTCCTGAGTGATAACATTTAGGCGTTGTTTCATAACGTCCATTGATGGGTAAGCAGGAAAACAGATTCGGTAGAAGCATGTGTGAGAAGAAGGAAGACGTTCAATAGTTTCATTGGACTTGTAAATGTATAGCCTTGAAGCTAAACCGCGAAAGCCCTCTACTGGTAGATACTTTATCGATGTCCAAAAAAAGAGAAGAACATTCCGTTGCTCGGCTGTCATTTCCCCAACAATCTGCTACCAATACAGGTTACAACACATCATAAACCATTTTATTAATATTTTAACAAGGAATAATAGCCAATCCATATAAGTCACATACGCTTGGTGGATTCAATATTTTGTATTGCTATATATGTCATAAAAATATATTAACAAAATGTAGTGATTATGTTTTATTAAACTGGGTATTTTTTGTTGGTAAACATTAAATTTGGGACGGGGAGAGCTTACTTTACCAATTACCCTTAATATCCTTTAGCCATAAATAATTCGTATAAGAGCGTGCAAAAAACAAGGGTAAAATTGGCATCTTTCTATTAAACTATGTAATGATTACGCATTTTCTTATACTTTGTGTTTTCTGATGTGTGGACTCATTATGTGTCAGAGGGAGCTATATACTCTGGTGAAACTAACATCATGATCATTGTGAGGAAAAATGACTTTCCTATTAACAGTCACAATGGTTAACAGCACAAACATGTGGCAGTGACTGATGTAAATCAGGGATACTAAGGCCATGTCTGATTTGGACTTAATGAGCTTAATAGAATGGAACTTGATATAGAAAGTAACAAAGGGATGTTTGTTTTGAACTTAATCAGCTTAATACAGAAGATAAAAATAGGTGTGGAATTACATTATAGTCAAAACTTTTTAGAATTTATTAGTAATTGTTTTTGTAACTGCACACATAGAGGTTAATTTGGAAAATCGGCCGACAACCGACTAAACTCGGAGCCTAAACGGCATTGAGAATGAGTCCACCGGTCGGCAAACGGCTTCTATCTACAGGTGCCTTCATTATGGATCGGTCGACTTGTCACAATATGAACTGTGAATTTCTGAGTAACAAAGACTAATGTGAGCCCTGACGTTCATCTATCACTTGTTCACCACAGATATCTTATTCAGACACCATGATTTAATAAGAGAAAAAAAAGGGGCCCTAAACCATTTAGTTGGAGCTTAATTGTTGAATAGAGTTTGGAAACATTCGTCAACACAAATTTTAAATATGGGAACGGAAAGAATTGATAAGCAATGCGTAAATAATGCTGCTCTACAAATGCACTTATATGGGCTTAACAGAAAGGTTTGAAAAGAGTACCAACCACATTCCTATGAAAAATATACCTACCCTTTTGAGTATAGGACACCCATGAACTATTTGATTTTTTGGTGATGAGTTAGCAAGCCCACTAACAAAGGTTCAAATCAGAAAAATTGTACATGTACCAAGATAAAGTAAAAGAGGCGAAAACAAGAATCAACCAAGATCGAGATCATGGCACCAATCAAAGTAGGACGATAAACAACTCTGATGGTCTGGTTGAAATACTAGCATAGAATAAATAAAACTCGAATTAAGCCCAAACAAAATTGCTTAATCCGGAACTCAAGATCTAGGTTGTCCAAGCAAATGAGACATGTTCAGCGCAAAGATTACAACAATGATTTTAATACCTCCCTATGTTTGACAGACTTGTACCACCATTAGTCCCAAAAGTTGTTCTGAGAAAAACTGATAGAACCTGGCGAGATTTCTATAGATCAAAAGTACAAGATTGCCCATTTTCAAGAGCAGATTCTATCCTAAAATGCTTGATTTATTTTTCATTATCTTTTACAAAATTAAAGACGAAAACTGTGTGATGCTAATCTCCTACATGGCTAAACTACTTATATAGCTAACCTATTTATAAAGTACCATTATTGCATAACCAAAGGGTCATTGGCCTAGCGGTATGTGAGGAACCCATCAACCAAGAGGTTGTGGCCTGTGGGTTTAAGTCTCATCGGAGACGACGTGTATATATCTAGACTTGTACATAATACATGATATAGGTTAAAGATATGCCTTAAAAAACTTATACTGTCGTTGCAGGATCAAACTATTTCCTATTTATAAAATAAACAAATGAGTTTGTATCATCAAAGCCACCATTTAAAAAGGACGAGCCCACACAGTATTCTAGTATGGCATTTAACAGAAACGCTGTGATGATCATAATCACCTACCGCTAGGTTGTGACAGGGATGACAAAGCAGAAGATTCTAACAACCTTACGAAGGCACCCCCAAGATCATAGGTTTGTCAAAGCTGCATTAGGCTTTGAAAGCACATCAACAGCAATGTTACCACAGTTTCTAGATTAGCCACTAGGTTACTCTTATTGGCAATGACAGAAATATATTAAAAATGCAAATATCCTGACCGAAACAATTGATTTTAATACAACCATGACATGTCTTCTAAAATGGATGAAGTCATCATCATTTACTGGTATTGCTAGAAAAAAAATCCTAGCAAAATAACAGAAAAAAATAGAACTTTTATCATAAAAAGAAGCAGGATTCTTTATCCATTCTAAAAAGGGTGGTGTTACTTTAAGAAAAAGGGAACAGTGAAGCAAGATTCATCGCGAAAAGCTAAAGAGGAAGCACTTTAGAGTATAAAAAAGTGTGTCGTCTACATTAGGCATGTACCAGAGATCTAAAAGCCAAAAGATATATACATATGCCCCTACTATTAAGTTGATGATACGAGAACCGGATAACAGAACATCAATCTTCATGTAGTTCTAATGATACTTTGCAGCATGGGTATTGTTCTGATGGTAGAGCATAAACTTAGCAAATTCATGTTAATCTACTCGCTAATGTACCCATGATATCAGCAATATTCACCGTCTTGCAAAATGAAAGGAAAAAAAAAAAAAAAAATGAAATTTCAAGCACATACCTTCCAAAACCAGGATATCTGAGGATCAGTCTCATAATAGCCATTATATTCCGTATGCGCCTTCCAATCGTCGACAGATATAGAACTTTCACTCCCACGTAACATCCCATCAAGATCTTCATGCTCTAACCCTTTGAAACACAACTTATGATTTGTAACTATATCTGCAAATCCTTGAGCAAATTTACTTACCTGCTGGGCAACGGACGTCACAAACTGATGTTTGATGAGAAGATCAACATACTCTTTCCTATTTCTGCTATTCACTGTAATGTGTTTTCCATTGGGCAAAAGCTCCAATACTTTCACGGATCCCAACTCTTCAACCTCCCAAACAAATGTCAGACCAAGGGCATCTTCATCCACTTCACGAGGATCCATGTCCAATATCTGTTTGCAGCTATGATACAAATATGGATCTGCATCCTTTATATCTTCCAAACAGACCTCGAGACCAGCCAATTGTAAAAAGAATGCCCGGCTGAATACGATCCCAACTTGCATTTTGTGCATCAAGGCTAGGGCAATTACCCTGCCTGCAAACTTGAAATATTTAAGGTGCATCGGATCCACCTTAGAAGCTGCAAAGAGAATATAAACCATAAATCACTCGGCATTCTATGTATTTTGATACCGCCTGATGCAAAGGCAGGCTAATCTAATTAATGTATAAGATAGATTTCAGTTCAAGTCTAGTCTAGCTTAACGTATAAAACAATTTACCTGTTTCACGGCAAAAAATAAACCCCAAATTTTAAAACAGCCATGTAAAGCAGGTTAAGTTTCATTTATATTAAGCAGTTGAGGAAGAAAGTAAAATAGCGCTAGACAACAAAGAAAAAGCCCTTCCTTTGGTTATTCTTTTTTTCTTTCGTCCCAAATCCCATATATTCCTTCTCAAGTTATTGCTATTTTTAAAAATCTATACAGATCAAGATCACCAAACAAAATTAGTCAAAAATAATCCAATTCCTATGATCAGATAGAGCTTATGTAGACTCGATACAATGCACCACAAATTCAACCTTCGAACCAAATTTTTCCTTCTATCATATTCATTACAACATATACTTTGTGTGCCTCGAGTTGGAATTAGTAAGAGGGGTTATGATATGCACACATGACCAGTAAGAGACCGAACTTGTTGTTCACCATGATGAAAAGCTTTGCATTCAATGAAGATGTTGGAGATATTGCTTTGCCCGGAATACAGAAAATCCAAATAATCCATGAGTTCTTTTACATACAATGATTTACCAAAGAAATAACCGAAGATTCAATAGAGTTCATAATTTGAAGGAATAACCTAGCATCATTTTGTAACCAAAGATCACATGTATTATCGTTAAAAGGTTCTGAAGTGAGACGAGAGGCTATTCCCATACTCCTAAGATATACATGAATGGTCTTGCTCCACTCAAAGAAATTAGAGCCATTAAGTTTATTATCCGTCAACCGGGTAGCAATCAAAATAATTTCAGTTCTACCAAACATATTACCATCTTTATTAGCACCCATGATTAAGATAATGGCAAACAGAAACCAATATGTGTAAAGAAAAATCACCAACTATAAGCTGTATACAAATACAAATCACAACACACAAATCAGTCCACAATATAGAATCAGAAAATCGAGTGCGGTAGCAAATAGAATAACAGCTAATTAAAACCCAATATCTCCAAAACAAAATCAAAACAAAAACAGAATTAACAGCGCAACAGCCAAATAAAAAACCAAATCGGATTCAAAATTCAACGTAAGGAACCGGACCAATACTCACAGCGGTAATGGTCGGAATGCTTAGACGATCTCACCGGAACAGAAAAGTCGGCAGAGGGTAGCTCAGCACCGGCACGTAAAACGGCAGGCGGCGGCGGATGGCGGCGCGTGGGGGAGCTGTGGTGGCCGTAATTTCGATAAAATTTCGGGGCTAGCAATTCACGGCCTTTTGAGACATTTGGTACAGGTGGTGAGACTCGATAATCACTCTCCGTGGGTGATTGATTGAACAGTCAAGATTTTTTCATAAGGGAACAATTCTCCAAACCCTAGCTCTGATACCATGTAATTACGAATAAACCAAACACAAAACATAAACTGAATATTCTCAAAGTCGTATCTAATACAATGAATTACATCGGATATATATAGACTAGAATAGCTTGAGGCCCTAGTTAACCTAAACTCTAAAGCCCGTTGTATGATTGGGCTTAACCCTAGACACATAATCATATTCTAACAAGGTTATCTAATTGGTGGAAAACCACCAAGGCACCAAGTAAGCTTGTTGTCTGTAGGCGTCTTGGGCTTACAACATCAGTTCATTTGCACAAATGGTAATAAGCTAAAAGTAATGTGTTGGGCATCTAAACTCCTCCAAGTCATCATGTAGCATAAAAAACTTAGGTTACAAATGACGAAAATTTCTACCTGACATCAGTTCAACTCAAACTGTCTGCCCTAATTCGTTTTAGAGTATTATATTATTTAACCTCCTTGTTATCTGTCACTCTTTCCATACACAACTAAAACAAGCATGATCGGAAGTGTAACCAACTCCTAACAGTGCTCAGCTACTCTAGCAAAAACTATCCAAATTATTTTTTACGTAGTAAAGGCCCAAAATGGTAGCAACACATATAACATCAAATTATTGATACCCCACATACGCGGTATTGGGGTTTGTTGTTGTTGTTGTTGTTGTTGTTGTTGTTGTTGTTGTTGTTGTTGTTGCAGTTGTTGTGTTATGATATTCTAAATCTGTAGATTCTGACTGAGGTATTACAGAGGGTATATAATGATCCGCCAAGCGGTCGGTTCAAGAAGGGATATTCAGATTAATATGCATACAACTTTGATCTGCATTGTCAATCACCAATCAACACATGAAATAGCACTTAAATATTTAAATGGTAACCATCTGAGATCTCGCTGTCAATTTTAATACAATGCAAGTATGCGACTCACTTACCTTGCCTCAACTTTATTGTAACATGAATGAATCTTAAAGCAAAAATATATATATACAAACACACACACATAAAGGTATATATATTGTGTCCTGACAAAATAAAAAAGTTGTATGAAGATTACCTGGATTAGGAAAGAATCTTCTTCGATCATTGGGGCAAGCAACAAAAAGGGCATTTTGGGGATCAAAGATAGCTTGACACACCAAGAAAAACCATTCCCGTAGTACACCAGGGCCAGTAGCTTCCTCATTTTTGAACTCCATAAATATTCCACCTTGCAATGTCTTAGGTTCTGCTCCTGAAATATACTCGAAAGATTCAGCCAGCAACTGTGATCTGCCGATAAGCATTTCAAGGAGGTCCTCGTACTCATCCTTCACATCTGGAAGCAACATCATAACCAAATGCCTCCTGGATTCAAAGTCAGTAAGTTCCTTATGTTCAAAAATCCAAGTATAATCCTCACCTCTCTTGGCATATGTCACAATCAGATAACACAGAGAAACCTTATTATGTCTGAAACTTGTCCAAAAGCTTTCTTCTGCACCTTGATATAATTGAGCAATATAAAACAATTCCCTCAATATAGAAAGATACTGATCCCATCCCACATCTCCTTTATCTTTCCTGACCGTGATATAATCCTCAACTTTATCGAGGCACATTTGCATCTTTGCCAACAAATCATGAAAGAGTGTATATAGACACTTAATTTCGTCACTGCACCAAGGGAGTTTGTGAATGTGTTGCATTGGTACGAATGTCCCGCCAAAAGACACCTGATCAATGATTGCAACCCTTAGAGAACGTAGAAACGATGAAAAAGCTAAGACATCACTCGCTAAAAGACCGCTATTGACAACAGATTCCATGCTGGAAACCAAATCCCGTGATAACTGAGTTGCAATTTGATTTACAAACGGAAATATATCTTGAACAGTTATGTCGGCCTTTTTATAAATAGAGCTAGTAACATCAAAAGTATTTACAATCATGCCCAACTTAACGTATTCCATCATTGATGCTAGATAATTTCGACAGAATGTATATAAAAGATCGTCATGAGTAACAGCCGTAGCAAGCAATTTACAAAACCGTAACACTATAGGTGCAAATTCTATATAAATAGGAAGCTTGGCTTTGTCATCTTCGAGTAGTTTCCTGTACGACTTGAAAAAAACCTGAATAGCCTCATTAGCATAACCTTTGTTCGCATAAATAGGTGACACGTAAAGCATTACAAGGGCTGCAGGGATAGAAGAAGAATGAAAAATATGGAGGTATTTGATAGCAGTATCGATCGTAGTTTTATCACTAACCAACTCAACATATTCTTCGAGTCTCGAACTAACAGGCTTATCTCTAACACCTAAAGTTTCACCTTTACACAGCCTACAAATCAAGGATTCTAAACCATCAATGATTATCCATGCTTCTGGATGCTTAGCACTTCGCATACGACCAACCAATTGTAATTCAGAGTCCTTAGTGATCCTACACTGAGCCAAACTGTCGTCAAATTGAAGCTGCTTCCCGCCGTAAATTAAACGCTGTGCGGTTACCGGAATACCAGTAATCGACTGAATTTGGTCGTGGATTGATTCGACGGTGTCAGTAGGTTTAGCGTGAAGAACTAGGGTTCCGTTGTTACTGCTACTGAGGGGTGACAAGGTACGAACGAAGAATTGGATGTGATTTGGAGGATTATAAACGATAGGGTTTTGAGTAGACGAAGAAGAAACCCTAGCAAATTCATGCTGAAAATTGGAGCAATTGGTGGTGTGATTGAATTGATGATTAGTACTAGTATTAACATTAGTGACAGAATTATCAGAATAAGAAGTAAAAGAAGATGGATTAGGTTTTCTCATCCTGACGACGGAATCAGATGATAATAGTAGCAATTGTTGTTCATCATCATCTTCGATGTAATCGTCGAATTTTCGTTTGATGTGTTGTTGTTGTTGTTGTTGTTGTTGTTGAACGCCACAATCGATTAGAGTCATTGATTGATTGATTGAAATGATGATCGTCGTTTAGGGCCGGTGAGAGGATGACTCCATTAATAGCTGTAAACAGTTTTAGTTGTTGCAAATTAGTACGGAGTAGTAGTAGAGACTAGAGGGGGGATGTATACGGTGCTCCGTTGCGGGTTATTTAGCTTTTTGTGTTAAAATTAAAACTTATGACATTTGTTAGTGTATCATTTCATTTCTCAATGTATGTATTGTCATTCCCCTAAAACTTAAAAACTTAAGTGCAACATACACTAAAACTTAAAATTACTGTGACAAACACTAAAATCTAACTTACTATTCATTTCATTTTTCTCAATTTATTGTTATTCCCCTTTTCTATTTTTTTTATTAATAGCAAAGAAACTTTATTATATATTGAATAGTAATAAGATATTTACAAGCGTCATGTTCAGTGGCGAGTTTAGGTGTTGAACTACGGGGTCCCGTGACACCACCAATTTTTCGAAAATATTCACAAAAATATTTTTTAATTGTATAGGACACCACTAAATATAATAATGGGACCCCATATATTTTTAAAATTTATAATTTGATAGTTTAACTACTAGAATATCTGAAAATAGTCCACTTATAATTTTATAGTATGGGTATCGAATATCGAATATATAAATAAAAAAATGATAAAATTAGTCCTTATCAATTTCCTTATTATCCTTTGGTTCTTATTCCCACACGCGCATGGAGGGCGGAGTAAATGGTGTTTCTTTGGATTTTGAACCTGCTATAATTTTCAAGGAGCATCAAGATAAGGTTATAGCGCGTGAAGCTTCGTCCAATTTTCAAGGCGTATTGTTGTGGTTTGACCATGGTAGCTACGTTCATAGAAATTCAGATTCATCTAATGGGCATGGATAGGGAGAGTTTCAACGGGCTAATTGTGAATTGAATTGTGTGATTCAAAGGTTATATTTATAATAGTTGGGCGGGTGATAACAAGGTCGTGGCCTTAAATAACTTTGGGCCTTTTACAAATGAAAATGGTGTTTTTGATTATCTTGGAGATTCGGGCTGGTTCCGAGAATTTAAGTATCTGAAATGATGTTGAAAAAAGACCTTTATGCACCAATGAATAATATAAACTATTTCTTGTTAGAATGTTAATGGACTCTGTTTATTTCTCTTTCCGCGGTATACCTTGTTGACTACTTGCTAGTTTTTTTTATATAAGTTAGCCTTTCAAAAATAAATAAAAAATAATCCATATACAATATATGGTAGCCGAGTAAGTAATGATATGCTCTAATGTAAATGTGAACAACCTTATATTTTGAAGTCTTATCGAAATTTACGTTTGTGTTTGGTTGAGACCCGACCCGACCCGACCCGATTTGACCCGACACATTCAATATTTTATACAAGTAAGCTATCGAAAAAATTTCTTAGAACCCCATTGAATTTGGATCCTAGAATTGCCACTGGTCATGTTCTATGAAAACGAGAAAATTACAACTAGGAAAACGAGAAAATTACAACTAGAAAAACGATAAAACAAGATCTAACAGCTAAAAACGAAAGATATAAGCCCATTGGTGTCATAGGAAAACGCCTTGGTCCGTTCATTATCATTAAGGGGAAGATTTTACTTGAGAAGACAAGCTGAGATGGAACGAAGCACAATGTTGACAATTCAACGACAAAGCACCCCGAACCATCCTAATTTCTCCCCACCAAAACGACTACTCCGGAAGTGGGGGCAAAAAATCTACATGGAGGGTATATCTATTAGCTGATACCGGAACTCCTAGATGGTAAAGCAATCGAATCATAGACCTGCGGATTTGCTAGCCACAGATCCAATTCTATGTTTATTCCTTTAATTCTATTCGAGAACCATTCAAAACTTTTGATTTGGATTTCTTTAAACACCATAGCACTAATGGGTTTCGCTTTCGAAAAAGTAGTGGCATTCCTACTTTTCCAAACCAAATACCCGGTAGCTTGCCACAGTTGTTTGCCAATTTCGAATGTAAAGGAGTGCCCGTTTCCCAAAAATGATTCGTTAATGCTCATGTTTGTATATGGGCCAAGATTCCACCAATCAAAAACACGTTTCCAAATATCTAGGGCGAAGTTGCATAAGATGATGGAATGTTCCACCGTCTCCAATCCATTATCACAAACGGGGCAACGAACCGTCCCCAAATCCATACCACGCTTATCCAATTCCTCCCTAGTAGGTAAACGTTTGAGTATAGCACGCCATATGAACAATTCGACTTTAAGGGGGACTAGGCTGTTGCGAAGGGTCTTGGTGACCAAGGTTGATTAACGAGTCCGGCCCGAACCAAGATATTCGTGAGCATGCTAACCGAAAATGAACCATCGTTGCTCCATGACCATGTCCATTCTTCAGGACCTGAACTACATGGTAAAAAACTAGACAAAATGTTAGAAAAGTTGGCGAGGTTCCCGCTCAATCTCCCCGAGATATTGTGTGACCAACACCAAAACGTGTGAATATTATTACCATCCCAACGGACCCGGTCAAGGATGCTGGCATTTTTGTTAGTTTCAAGCCGGTAAAGTCTATTAAATTTATCTTTTAGTAAAACACCACCAAGCCGCAAATCATCCCAAAAACTAGTGCTTGATCCATCCACAAATCTTTTTTTTTTTACGAATTAGCAAAAATGGAGTCAAGATTTTTTATATTTTTACCCACTTTAAGGATGTCCGTCCATGTAGAAGAAAGGCGACTAGATGGAGGAGAAAAGGAGGTACTTAGACCTCCCTCATCACCATAAATTCTTTTTATAATAGACACTCAAAGTGACCCGTTTTCATGTTTAAAACGCCACCACCATTTTGCGAACAAAGCGCTGTTTTTAAGAGCAAGAGGGGCAATATCCAACCCAAGCATAAGTCTCTTGGCATATTTCAGACCAACCGCCAGAAGAAATACCTTCTAGCTTTCGTTGGTAGGAGGACTCCTCTCGAAGAACCATCTCGGATATATGAGGGGGTTCGACCAAATTATTATTTGCCCGGTTTTACCATATAAACATCTTGACCATCCTCACCCGTAGTCTAGATATCTACGTTATTGTCATGACATTCCACATAACATAAAAAAAAAGAAACTAGTTTTCATTCAAACCTAACGGGTACAAAACATTACAGTTATACATAGAACCATAGAACAAACATAAAAATTAAGCAGTTCTAAAGTTGAAAGTTTACAATATATTCCACGGTTGAGTTTTCATCCCTACAAACCTTATCCAGGCTATCGACGTTTATCTGTCGAAGAGCTTCATGAGCCTGTTGACACTCTTCCAAACAGGAGGATCCTATTTCTTCCATCATCCTCTCGGCAGCATTCCCTGCCGGCATATGACGGTGCACATGTTTTAGAACTTCAAAAGTGGTCAACTTTTTGATGGCCTCAATAAATGCCGCAAACGGTTGATGTACAAGGTGAGATTTCAACAACCGTGCGAATAGCACAGGAATGCCAAATTGAAGGCGAGTAAGATTACCTAAAGTAGTCGAAATCAGCTCTGACAACCTTTTATTGTCAGCAGCAAGATGGTTAACAATCTCCCGTTCTCGAATCAAAGCTGCCTTGGAGGTTTCCAACGTCTCCTTTGCCGCAGCCAGCTCTCCCTCCAGTCGAGCATTTTCAGACGACAACTCTGCAATGCGCCAGCTGTCATTACCAAGTAAAATCTAACTTACTATTCATTTCATTTTGCTCAATCTATTGTGATTCCCCTTTTCTATTTTTTTTTTATTAATAGCAAAGAAACTTTATTATATATTGAATAGTAATAAGATATTTACAAGCATCCTGTTCAGTGGCGAGTTTAGGTGTTGGACTACGGGGTCCCGTGACACCACCAATTTTTCAAAAATATTCACAAAAATATTTTTTAATTGTATAGGACACCACTAAATATAATAATGGGACCCCATATATTTTATAAATTTATAATTTGATAGTTTAACTACTAGAATATCTGAAAATAGTCCACTTATAATTTTATAGTATGGGTATCGAATATCGAATATATAAATAAAAAAATGATAAAATTAGTCCTTATCAATTTCCTTATTATCCTTCGGTTCTTATTCCCACACGCGCATGGAGGGCGGAGTAAATGGTGTTTCTTTAGATTTTGAACCTGCTATAATTTTCAAGGAGCATCAAGATAAGGTTATAGCGCGTGAAGCTTCGTCCAATTTTCAAGGCGTATTGTTGTGGTTTGACCATGGTAGCTACGTTCATAAAAATTCAGATTCATCTAATGGGCATGGATAGGGAGAGTTTCAACGGGCTAATTGTGAATTGAATTGTGTGATTCAAAAGTTATATTCATCCGTTCGAGAGCTTGTTCGGGAGTTTCATTGCGGCATACACGACGAGGAGCCATTGTTCCTTCAAGACACAAGAATATCATTGATTAGTATTCTCAATAATACTAACCGTGATATAGAATAAAGATAAAGAGAAGTTTTCGACTCGCCTTAAATTCTTTATGTCATAATGTCGGAACGTTCATATGAGTCACCGTAATATAATCCCGGAAATTATATTACCCTGATTCATATGTGCATTCGACATCATTTCATATAGTCAAGGTGGCGTGTCAATCAAATTAAACAACGTGAGATTAAGATGAACTAAGAGTAGATATGAGTAGAAGTGTTCGAGTATAAATGCACAAGTAGTCAAGTAATTCCTACTTCAAGTCTATATGCCGGTTGTAGTCTAGACTCACCAATGTACCCTATGACTCGAGGTTGACACCAATGAACTCTAAATCCCTACAACCAACGCTCTGATACCATCTGTAGCGACCCGACCAAATCATGTTTGACGGCGCCGTCTACTTAGGTCCCGTTACGTGGTCATAAGTCTTTAAAACAACATTTGACCAAAAGATATGTCGCATTCATTTCAAATGTAAAGATTGTTCAAAGTTTACAAGAATAGTTCCACCACAAGTTACGTTACAAAGTTATAAGTACAAATGAAACTTATGCGACACAATTTAAAAGTAGCCAAAAGACGCTCCATGTATGCATATATACTCGACATCCAATGCAAGTATCAAAATAATGAGCGGAAGCATGTATCATGTATCGTTCAAGGACCTGAGAAAAACATAGAAATCTGTCAACGAAAACGTTGGTGAAATCATAGGTTTGAGTAAGTAAGTACAAGTGAACCACAAGATTTGCAACAATGATATAATAGTAATACATTCCAAAAGTTTGTTTCACGAGCACCCAATTATCAATGCTTAACATTCCTTCCATTGAACCCCATCACTTAGTGCTAGAACATACACTGTTTCTCGAAAATACATTTCATTCGTAAACGGTAGCGAACCGTTTGAATGAGGGTTTGTCAAACCCATATGGCCATATAACATAAGTTCTCGCTTACACCCGGCAAGTGTAACTAATGATAATCGAATTGAGGATTTTTGTTCTAAACTCGTATGTAGAATGTTTGTTTTCCTGTACTTGTGTTCACTTAGTTAAAAAGAAACGTTTATGTTTTCTCATCCCAAATGTAAGTGCAAAAGAGTAAAAGTGGGACTATGATCTCACCTTGAGTGCACGAGTAGTAAAGTACTTTAACAAGTAAACGTGTGCAAAGAACAATGCTAGTCTTGACCTAAACAATAGGTTGTATCAATAACGGTAAACACGATAGGTCAAAGATGTTCAATTAGTCCTATGGCTCGTTAAGACTCGATCATAATAGCATGTGAATTAAATCGTCATGTTTCATGCAAGGTACAAGTATAAAAGCATGTTAGAACGATTGCACAAATATTTGGTTAAGTTTGATTAAAAGTCAACTTAGGCCGGGTCAAAGTCAACGAAAAAGTCAACACATTCGGGTCGGGTCCCGAACTATTTTTCTGAGGTTTTTAATCATATATGAGCATGTTAGAACAAGTTACATGTGAATCGGAGGCCCATAGCATAGCAAACATTTTCTGTAAAATGACCAACGAGGACAGTAGCCTGTCAGTGCATCTGGACGGCGTCCAGATTTTCTGGACGGCGTCCAGCTTTGAAGGCTAGGATGGCGTCCAGACTTTCTGGACGGCGTCCAGCTTTGAATACTGGGACGGCGTCCAAGTATCTGGACGGCGTCCAGGTTGGATTTCAAGTCTGATGCAGAACTCCTAAGTGCACGAACCAAAAACCAAATAAACACAATTTATGATCCGCAAACAATCAAGTCAAGTATTTTATACCGTTGGGAAGGTAATTTGACGAGGAAGACAACTAAACACATTTCATCAATCAATCTACCTATTATAACAACCAAAACCACATCTAATGCTCAACATTAATCGCATACAAGTTCATAAATGCAATTCAATGATTCGGGCAACCAATTTACATGAGTGATATGCCGTTTCGAAGGTAATCAAGCATACCATCCAACTAAACACTTACCAATCATAATCCATGGCATTCAATGCATCAAGAGTCCATTCAAGTTCATCAAACCCTAACCCAAATTCACCAAAATCATAAATCAAGTTCAAGAACTTTTCTAAAGCAACCTACACATCAAATTGGAACTAGTGATACTAGGAACACAATTAGAACATGAACTTTTAACATCTAACAACATATGATCATCCACAATTCAAGAACAACACACCAAAATTCAAGTTCATGCTAGTTACACTAAAACAACTAGATCGAGCATAATAATCATATACACGACATCACAATGAGCCATAGACACTAACTAACACCATTTCAAGTCAAAAACACGAATTTAGAGAAATCTATAGTTTTAGAAATGTTACCCAAACGAGATGAAGTTGGTACCAAAATGAAGAGGATGAAGAGAGGATCACGAATATGTAATTTATTTTGTTGTAAGCCTCCTAGATCGAATTTAGATGATGATTGAATGAATTTGATAAATGTGTGTGTGTTCTTGCTAGAGAGAAAGAGAGAGAGAGGGAGATGGTTGAATGGTGGTGATTGGGGTGGACTAGGTGACTTAGTCAACTAGTTTGCCCCGTGTCAATTTTAGTCCCTCAAGTTTGAATCGGGTGCGTGAATTACCTAATCGAGATAATTTAAAACGCGTATTAACGAGAGATGTTATAAACATATAACGGAGTTTAAATTAGTATAACAGAAAAGTAAATGGAAAAAGGCGGGATGTTACATTACCTACTCCTTAAAAGAAATTTCGTCCCGAAATTTAAGTAGGCGTAGTAGTCGTTGTTTCTTCCTCGAGATCTTGCGTTTCCGAATTCACGAATAGATGAGGATACTTCCTTTGCATTTGATCTTGTCTTTCCCAAGTAAACTCGGGTCCCCTTTTGGCGTTCCAACGGACTTTAACAATCGGGATTCGGCTTTGTTTCAATGTCTTGACGGAGGTGTCCACAATTTCAACCGGTTCCTCCACAAAATGAAGTTTGTCATCAATAGTAAGTTCCTCGAGAGGGATGACGATATCGGGTTCGGCAAGACACTTTTTCAAGTTAGATACATGGAAGGTAGGATGAACGGAGTTCAATTGAGGCGGAAGATCTAAACGATAAGCAACGGTTCCAATACGCTCCAAGATTTCGAAAGGACCAATATACCTTGGATTCAGCTTCCCGCGTTTCTCAAAACGGATTACACCTTTCCAAGGCGCGACTTTTAACATTACTCGGTCACCGACTTGAAATTCAAGATCGTTGCGTCGTTTGTCGGTATAGCTCTTTTGACGACTTCGGGCCGTCCTAAGCCTATCTCGGATTTGAACGATTTTCTCGGTGGTTTCGTGAATGAGTTCGGGTCCGGTGATTTGCACGTCACCTACCTCGGCCCAACAAAGAGGTGAACGACATTTTCGGCCATATAGCGCTTCAAAAGGTGCGGCTTTAATACTCGCGTGATAACTATTGTTGTAAGAGAACTCGGCGAGAGGTAACTGCTTGTCCCAAGCTTTTCCGAAATCAACCACGCAAGCGCGTAACATGTCCTCTAAGGTTTGAATTGTACGGTCGCTTTGTCCATCAGTTTGAGGATGATATGCGATGCTCATGTCTAAACGTGTTCCCAACGCTTCTTGTAAAGTACGCCAAAATCTAGAAACGAAACGGCCATCTCGGTCAGAGATAATCGATAAAGGTACACCGTGTCGGGCTACGATCTTCTTAATGTAAAGTTGTGCAAGTTTCTCCATTTTGTCCGTTTCTTTCATGGCAAGGAAGTGTGCGGATTTGATGAGACGGTCAACAATAACCCAAATGGTATCATAACCGCCCGTCGTTTTTGGTAGCTTGGTGATAAAATCCATCGTTATCCTTTCCCACTTCCATTGCGGGATCTCGGGTTGTTGAAGTAGTCCGGATGGTCTTTGGTGTTCGGCTTTGACTTTGGAACATGTCAAACACTTGGAAACATAAGTAGCTACGTCCCTTTTGATGTTTGGCCACCAATATAGTTGTTTAAGGTCGTGGTACATCTTATTGGCACCGGGGTGAATCGAGTATCGTGACTTATGGGCTTCGTCTAAAATAAGGCTTCGTAGGTCCCCATAACTAGGCACCCAAATCCTTCCGGCGTAATATCAGAGTCCGGTCTCCCTAATTTTGAATCGAGAGACGAGAATGTTCAAGAGCTCGTGTGAAAGGTTTTCATCCTTGAGAGCTTCGTCTTGGGCTACACGAATTTGACTATTAAGGTTTGTGTGGATGGTGATGTTTAAGGCTCGGACACGAAGAGGCACCGCTCTTTCTTTTCGACTTAAGGCATCGGCTACTACATTTGCCTTTCCGGGATGGTAACGAAGCTCGCAATTGCAATCGTTTAAGGTTTCAATCCACCTTCGTTGTCTCATGTTTAGTTGCTTTTGATTGAAAATGTGTTGGAGACTTTTGTGGTCGGTAAAGATAGTACTCTTGGTTCCATAAAGATAGTGTCTCCACATTTTAAGTGCAAAGACAACGGCTCCGAGTTCGAGATCATGAGTCGTGTAATTCCGTTCATGAATTTTTAGTTGTCGAGAGGCATAAGCAATGACTTTCTTCCGTTGCATCAATACACACCCAAAACCATGTTTCGAGGCATCGCAATATACAACAAAATCATCACTGCCTTCGGGAAGTGACAAGATAGGAGCGGTGGTTAGCTTTGTTTTCAAGATTTGGAACGCGGATTCTTGCTCGGTCACCCAAATGAATTTCTTTCCCTTGTGAGTTAATGCAGTTAGAGGACGTGCAACCAAAGAGAAATTTTCGATGAATCTACGATAGTACCCGGCGAGACCCAAGAATTGACGAATGTGAGTAGGAGTAGTAGGAGTCTCCCATTTACTAATGGCTTCGATTTTCGTGGGATCGACTTTAATACCTTGATCACTTACAACATGACCAAGAAATTGAACTTCCTTCAACCAAAATTCACACTTGGAGAATTTGGCATAAAGTCGTTCTTGTCTCAAGAGTTCAAGCACAAGTCGAAGATGTTGTTCGTGCTCTTCTTCATTTTTAGAATAGATCAATATGTCATCGATGAACACAATAAAGAATTTATCGAGATACGGTTTGCACACGCGGTTCATAAGATCCATGAACACCGTCGGTGCGTTAGTGAGACCAAATGGCATGACGAGGAATTCATAACTACCATAACGAGTTCGGAAAGCGGTTTTGGAGACATCTTCCCCCTTAACCCTCAATTGATGATAACCCGAGCGGAGATCGATTTTCGAATATACACAAGACCCTTGTAGTTGATCAAAGAGGTCATCGATGCGAGGAAGAGGATATCGGTTCTTTATCGTCAATTTGTTTAGTTCACGATAGTCAATGCACATTCGTAGAGATCCATCTTTCTTTTTAACAAACAAAATCGGAGCGCCCCAAGGTGAATCGCTAGGCTGGATAAAATCACGATCAAGTAGTTCTTGGATTTGACTTTGCAATTCTTACATTTTGGATGGAGCAAGTCTATACGGTGCACGTGCTACTGGTGCGGCTCCCGGAATAAGATCGATTTGGAATTCTACCGGTCGATGAGGCGGAAGACCCGGCAATTCGTCAGGAAATACATCGGAATAGTCACTAACAATTGGCACATCATCGATGTGCTTCTCATCGGACTCGACTTTCTTAACGTGAGCAAGGATCGCAAAACAACCCTTACGGAGTAGTTTTCTAACCTTAAGGCACGAAACGAGGTTGAGTCTGGTGCAACTCTTATCGCCATAAACAATCAAAGGTTCACCATTCTCGATAGGAATTCGGATTGCGTTAAGATCACAAAGGATGTGAGATTTCATTTTGACTAACCAATTCATACCGATTATTACATCAAAGTTTCCTAGTTCCATGGGTATCAAGTCAATTTCAAATTCCTTACCCAAAATGTTTAACGTACACCCCCGGTAATATGTGTCGGCACTTAATAGTTTCCCGTTAGCCACTTCAATGGTATAAGTGGTATCTAATGGAAGAGGTGGAGTGCTAAAAGAATGAGTCAAAGTCTTGGATACAAAGCATTTATCGGCACCCGAATCGAATAAGCAAGAGACATAAGAATTGTTGAGAAGGAACGTACCCGTGACTAGTTCAGTGTCACCCCGGGCTTCCTCGGTGTTGATGTTGAAAGCTCGGCCGCGCGTGTTGGGGTTATCTTTCTTCTTTGGGCATGCATTTCTATAATGACCCGTTTGGCCACATTCGTAACAAGTGCCCGTCTTTGGTGCATTGGGCCACTTTCGAGCGACGGGAGTGGCACTTTTACAATCGTTGGCCTTATGACCAATTCCTTGGCACCGATGGCAAATTAGCTTACTACATTCGCCAAAGTGATGTTTGTTGCATTTGTTGCAAAGAGGTAGATTTCCGGCATAACCCTTCTTGCCGTCGGAGGTGTAAGGCTTCTTAGCAAAGTTGTTGTTGCTTGATTGGGAGGGTTCCCACTTTCTTTTATTGCCGCCCGATTTATCCTCGGCCTTAGGTGCCGGAACTACGATTTCGTCAACCGTTTCTATCAATTTGCGGGCCATGTTCAAAGCTTCTTGATGATTAGTGGGTTTGGATGACATTACTCCGTGTTTGATACTCTTTGGAAGACCATCCATGTAAAGTTCAACCCTTAAAGCTTCGGGGTTCACAAGATTTGGGCACATCAAGGCTAGTTCGGAAAATCGTTGATTATAAGCCTTGAGATCATTTCCGATCGCCTTTAAAGTTCTTAGCTCTTGTTCGAGCCTTCGAGTTTCTTCACGAGGGAAATATTCGACAATCATCTTTTCCCTCAAGTCGGCCCAAGAGAGGGCGTGAGCTTCATCGGTACCCACCGATTGTACATAAGTATTCCACCATGTAAGAGCGACACCGGCGAAGGTGTGAGTGGAGTATTTGACCTTGTCTTGGTCCTGACAACCGCTTATGCTAAAGACGGCTTCCGTTTGCTCAAACCATCGGGTGAGCACTACCGGTCCCCCGGTTCCATCAAAAGTGTGAGGTTTGCACCCCATGAAGGATTTGTAGGAGCACCCTTCGTTTGAGTTACCTGCTCCATTGTTGTTGTTGTTGTTGTTGTGGTTGTTGTTATTGTGGTTGTTATTATTATTGTTGTTGGATGAGTGACCGGCCATGGCCGCATCTACGGCGGTGGCTATCATCCGTTCGAGAGCTTGTTCGGGAGTTTCATTGCGGCATACACGACGAGGAGCCATTGTTCCTTCAAGACACAAGAATATCATTGATTAGTATTCTCAATAATACTAACCGTGATATAGAATAAAGATAAAGAGAAGTTTTCGACTTGCCTTAAATTCTTTATGTCATAATGTCAGAACGTTCATATGAGTCACCGTAATATAATCCCGGAAATTATATTACCCTGATTCATATGTGCATTCGACATCATTTCATATAGTCAAGGTGGCATGTCAATCAAATTAAACAACGTGAGATTAAGATGAACTAAGAGTAGATATGAGTAGAAGTGTTCGAGTATAAATGCACAAGTAGTCAAGTAATTCCTACTTCAAGTCTATATGCCGGTTGTAGTCTAGACTCACCAATGTACCCTATGACTCGAGGTTGACACCAATGAACTCTAAATCCCTACAACCAACGCTCTGATACCATCTGTAGCGACCCGACCAAATCATGTTTGACGGCGCCGTCTACTTAGGTCCCGTTACGTGGTCATAAGTCTTTAAAACAACATTTGACCAAAAGATATGTCGCATTCATTTCAAATGTAAAGATTGTTCAAAGTTTACAAGAATAGTTCCACCACAAGTTACGTTACAAAGTTATAAGTACAAATGAAACTTATGCGACACAATTTAAAAGTAGCCAAAAGACGCTCCATGTATGCATATATACTCGACATCCAATGCAAGTATCAAAATAATGAGCGGAAGCATGTATCATGTATCGTTCAAGGACCTGAGAAAAACATAGAAATCTGTCAACGAAAACGTTGGTGAAATCATAGGTTTGAGTAAGTAAGTACAAGTGAACCACAAGATTTGCAACAATGATATAATAGTAATACATTCCAAAAGTTTGTTTCACGAGCACCCAATTATCAATGCTTAACATTCCTTCCATTGAACCCCATCACTTAGTGCTAGAACATACACTGTTTCTCGAAAATACATTTCATTCGTAAACGGTAGCGAACCGTTTGAATGAGGGTTTGTCAAACCCATATGGCCATATAACATAAGTTCTCGCTTACACCCGGCAAGTGTAACTAATGATAATCGAATTGAGGATTTTTGTTCTAAACTCGTATGTAGAATGTTTGTTTTCCTGTACTTGTGTTCACTTAGTTAAAAAGAAACGTTTATGTTTTCTCATCCCAAATGTAAGTGCAAAAGAGTAAAAGTGGGACTATGATCTCACCTTGAGTGCACGAGTAGTAAAGTACTTCAACAAGTAAACGTGTGCAAAGAACAATGCTAGTCTTGACCTAAACAATAGGTTGTATCAATAACGGTAAACACGATAGGTCAAAGATGTTCAATTAGTCCTATGGCTCGTTAAGACTCGATCATAATAGCATGTGAATTAAATCGTCATGTTTCATGCAAGGTACAAGTATAAAAGCATGTTAGAACGATTGCACAAATATTTGGTTAAGTTTGATTAAAAGTCAACTTAGGCCGGGTCAAAGTCAACGAAAAAGTCAACACGTTCGGGTCGGGTCCCGAACTATTTTTCTGAGGTTTTTAATCATATATGAGCATGTTAGAACAAGTTACATGTGAATCGGAGGCCCATAGCATAGCAAACATTTTCCGTAAAATGACCAACGAGGACAGTAGCCTGTCAGTGCATCTGGACGGCGTCCAGATTTTCTGGACGGCGTCCAGCTTTGAAGGCTGGGACGGCGTCCAGACTTTCTGGACGGCGTCCAGCTTTGAATACTGGGACGACGTCCAAGTATCTGGACGGCGTCCAGGTTGGATTTCAAGTCTGATGCAGAACTCCTAAGTGCACAAACCAAAAACCAAATAAACACAATTTATGATCCGCAAACAATCAAGTCAAGTATTTTATACCGTTGGGAAGGTAATTTGACGAGGAAGACAACTAAACACATTTCATCAATCAATCTACCTATTATAACAACCAAAACCGCATCTAATGCTCAACATTAATCACATACAAGTTCATAAATGCAATTCAATGATTCGGGCAACCAATTTACATGAGTGATATGCCGTTTCGAAGGTAATCAAGCATACCATCCAACTAAACACTTACCAATCATAATCCATGGCATTCAATGCATCAAGAGTCCATTTCAAGTTCATCAAACCCTAACCCAAATTCACCAAAATCATAAATCAAGTTCAAGAACTTTTCTAAAGCAACCTACACATCAAATTGGAACTAGTGATACTAGGAACACAATTAGAACATGAACTTTTAACATCTAACAACATATGATCATCCACAATTCAAGAACAACACAATAAAAATTCAAGTTCATGCTAGTTACACTAAAACAACGAGATCGAGCATAATAATCATATACACGACATCACAATGAGCCATAGACACTAACTAACACCATTTCAAGTCAAAAACACGAATTTAGAGAAATCAAGAGTTTTAGAAATGTTACCCAAACGAGATGAAGTTGGTACCAAAATGAAGAGGATGAAGAGAGGATCACGAATATGTAATTTATTTTGTTGTAAGCCTCCTAGATCGAATTTAGATGATGATTGAATGAATTTGGTAAATGTGTGTGTGTTCTTGCTAGAGAGAAAGAGAGAGAGAGGGAGATGGTTGAATGGGGGTGATTGGGGTGGACTAGGTGACTTAGTCAACTAGTTTGCCCCGTGTCAATTTTAGTCCCTCAAGTTTGAATCGGGTGCGTGAATTACCTAATCGAGATAATTTAAAACGCGTATTAACGAGAGATGTTATAAACATATAACGGAGTTTAAATTAGTATAACGGAAAAGTAAATGGAAAAAGGCGGGATGTTACATGAATAATATAAACTATTTCTTGTTAGAATGCTAATGGACTCTGTTTATTTCTCTTTCCGCGGTATACCTTGTTGACTACTTGCTAGTTTTTTTTTATATAAGTTAGCCTTTCAAAAATAAATAAAAAATAATCCATATACAATATATGGTAGCCGAGTAAGTAATGATATGCTCTAATGTAAATGAGAACAACCTTATATTTTGAAGACTTATCGAAATTTACGTTTGTGTTTGGTTGAGACCCGACCCGACCCGATTTGACCCGACACATTCAATATTTTATACAAGTAAGCTATCGAAAAAATTTCTTAGGACCCCATTGAATTTGGATCCTAGAATTGCCACTGGTCATGTTCTATGAAAACGAGAAAATTACAACTAGGAAAACGAGAAAATTACAACTAGAAAAACGATAAAACAAGATCTAACAGCTAAAAACGAAAGATATAAGCCCATTGGTGTCATAGGAAAACGCCTTGGTCCATTCATTATCATTAAGGGGAAGATTTTACTTGAGAAGATAAGCTGAGATGGAACGAAGCACAATGTTGACAATTCAACGACAAAGCACCCCGAACCATCCTAATTTCTCCCCACCAAAACGACTACTCCGGGAGTGGGGGCAAACAACCTACATGGAGGGTATATCTATTAGCTGATACTGGAACTCCTAGATGGTAAAGCAATCGAATCATAGACTCACGGATTTGCTAGCCACAGATCCAATTCTATGTTTATTCCTTTAATTCTATTCGAGAACCATTCAAAACTTTTGATTTGGATTTCTTTAAACACCATAGCACTAATGGGTTTCGCTTTCGAAAAAGTAGTGGCATTCCTACTTTTCCAAACCAAATACCCGGTAGCTTGCCACAGTTGTTTGCCAATTTCGAATGTAAAGGAGTGCCCGTTTCCCAAAAATGATTCGTTAATGCTCATGTTTGTATATGGGCCAAGATTCCACCAATCAAAAACACGTTTCCAAATATCTAGGGCGAAGTTGCATAAGATGATGGAATGTTCCACCGTCTCCAATCCATTATCACAAACGGGGCAACGAACCGTCCCCAAATCCATATGACGCTTATCCAATTCCTCCCTAGTAGGTAAACGTTTGAGTCTAGCATGCCATATGAACAATTCGACTTTAAGGGGGACTAGGCTGTTGCGAAGGGTCTTGGTGACCGAAGGTTGATTAACGAGTCCGGCCCGAACCAAGATATTCGTGAGCATGCTAACCGAAAATGAACCATCGTTGCTCCATGACCATGTCCATTCTTCAGGACCTGAACTACATGGTAAAAAACTAGACAAAATGTTAGAAAAGTTGGTGAGGTTCCCGCTCAATCTCCCCGAGATATTGCGTGACCAACACCAAAACGTGTGAATATTATTACCATCCCAACGGACCCGGTCAAGGATGCTGGCATTTTTGTTAGTTTCAAGCCGGTAATGTTTATTAAATTTATCTTTTAGTAAAACACCACCAAGCCGCAAATCATCCCAAAAACTAGTGCTTGATCCATCCACAAATCTTTTTTTTTTACGAATTAGCAAAAACTGAGTCAAGATTTTTTATATTTTTACCCACTTTAAGGATGTCCGTCCATGTAGAAGAAAGGCGACTATATGGAGGAGAAAAGGAGGTACTTAGACCTCCCTCATACCATAAATTCTTTTTATAATAGACACTCAAAGTGACCCGTTTTCATGTTTAAAACGCCACCACCATTTTGCGAACAAAGCGCTGTTTTTAAGAGCAAGAGGGGCAATATCCAACCCCAGCATAAGTCTCTTGGCATATTTCAGACCAACCGCCAGAAGAAATACCTTCTAGCTTTCATTGGTAGGAGGACTCCTCTCGAAGAACCATCTCGGATATATGAGGGGGTCTGACCAAATTATTATTTGCCCGGTTTTACCGTATAAACATCTTGACCATCCTCACCCGTAGTCTAGATATCTACGTTATTGTCATGACATTCCACATAACATAAAAAAAAGAAACTAGTTTTCATTCAAACCTAACGGGTACAAAACATTACAGTTATACATAGAACCATAGAACAAACACAAAAATTAAGCAGTTCTAAAGTTGAAAGTTTACAATATATTCCACGGTTGAGTTTTCATCCCTACAAACCTTATCCAGGCTATCGACGTTTATCTGTCGAAGAGCTTCATGAGCCTGTTGACACTCTTCCAAACAGGAGGATCCTATTTCTTCCATCATCCTCTCGGCAGCATTCCATGCCGGCATATGACGGTGCACACGTTTTAGAACTTCAAAAGTGGTCAACTTTTTGATGGCCTCAATAAATGCCGCAAACGGTTGATGTACAAGGTGAGATTTCAACAACCGTGCGAATAGCACAGGAATGCCAAATTGAAGGCGAGTAAGATTACCTAAAGTAGTCGAAATCAGCTCTGAAAACCTTTTATTATCAGCAGCAAGATGGTTAACAATCTCCCGTTCTCGAATCAAAGCTGCCTTGGAGGTTTCCAACGTCTCCTTTGTCGCAGCCAGGTCTCCCTCCAGTCGAGCATTTTCAGACGACAATTCTGCAATGCACCAGCTGTCATTACCAAGTAACACATAATGCTCATGGATATACCAAGCATCAGCCTCATCACGGTCAAGCTCATCTGTCGCCAGAAGCTGAGCAAACACATCGAATTGGGCACGCACACGATGATCATGCGCCAGAGAAAGAGCAGCAAATGCTACCTTCAGAGCAGGAAAAAACATCACATCCAGGTACTCTTTGTATACCGAATAGTCAAAAATGGCATAATGAAGAAGTGTCTACAAGGGCTCACATTCAATTATGGAAACAGATAAATATCTCTCTTGTTGGCATTGTATATTGAGGACGAGGACCCGACTGTCCACAGTGTCGTGACCCGTCCTAATCCATCTGGATGAATACATTACATTTGGTTACATCGCGAGGTACTTGACCTCTATATGATACATTTTACAAATATTGCATTCGTTTTTAAAAGACAAACTTTCATTACATCGAAAGTTGACAGCATGCATACCATTTCATAATATATCCAACTATAATTGACTTAGTAATAATCTTGATGAACTCGACGACTCGAATGCAATGTCTTTTGAAATATGTCATGAATGACTCCAAGTAATATCTATAATATGAGCAAATGCACAGCGGAAGATTTTTTCATACCTGAGAATAAACATGATTTAAAGTGTCAACCAAAAGGTTAGTGAGTTCATTAGTTTATCATAAACAATCATTTCCAATAATATAATAGACCACAAGATACTCATATTTAGAAAACAATCTTTGCAAGTCTACTCACTACGGTAAAAATCATTCATATGAAGAACACCGGAACCTTTCAAACAACTCACCAATGGTAGCTAATGCGTAGTGCAATGACAAAATCATCTCACCGTGGTAGTTAATACAATATAATTTTACAACGGTAGCTAGTGCGTAGTGCAATGCAAAATCATCTCACCGAGGGTAGTTAAAATGGTAGCTAGTGCGTAGTGCAATGCAAAATCATCTCATCCGTTACTAACTACAAAATCGAACACAATAAAAATCGAACACAATATAATACAACGGTAGCTAACGCGTAGTGCAATGTGAAATCATCTCACCGAGGGTAGCTAAAATGGTAGCTAGTGCGTAGTGCAATGCAAAATCATCTCATCCATTACTAACTACAAAATCGAACCAAATCGGTAGCTAACGCGTAGTGCAATGATGAAATCATCTCACCGATGGTTGATAATACAATCTTTATAGAAATCGAACCTCTGATCCAAATAATTCTATCATAGAATGTAGTTTTGAATATTTGTGTCTATTTCATCAAACGTTTATAGAAGCAGTTCATGTATTCTCAGTTCAGAAATATGTATCTCAAAAGCATTTAGTAAAATAGTTATAAAACAGCGCATGTATTCTCAGTTCCAAAAATATATATTGCGAAAGCATTTAAAAGGGGAGTAATGAAACTCACAATACGATATTTTGTAGTAAAAATATGCATACGACGAAACTGAACAATGTAAGGTTGGCCTCGGATTCACGAACCTATATCATTTGTATATATATTAAAACATATACTCGTAATCGAATAAATCTATATATTATTATTAATGATGTATTTTTTATATTTAATACTTTATAAGTTTCATTATTTGTTTATATTTTCATGTTATATATATATAATTGTTAATATAGTTAAGTTATATATTAAATATATTTTTATATAAAGGATCATTTGTTTGTGAAATTTATAATTATGATAATACTAATATTAGTAATAATAATGATACTATATAATAATAATGATAAAAGTGATAATAATAATAATATTAATAAAAATAATGATATTAATAATGATAATGATACTGAGTTGTATTATAATAACTATGATAACATTAGTTATAATAGTTTTAATGATTCTTTTAAATTAAAATCTTAGTCATTTTCATAATAATATTTATATCCAAAATTTCTATATTTGTAGTCTTAACTGTATTATTAAAACCTTTATATTCATAGTCATAATAATCATAATTTTTGTGTTTAATTTATAAACTAATGTCTATAGTTTCTTATAACATTAGATTGTAGTTATACTTATAATTTTTACATGTACTCATATAATCATATCCAATTTCATAACTTATATCATAGCATCTTTTATTATACATTTGCATTATTAACATGTTTAATCTTCTTGGAATCATAATAATAATACTAGCAATAATAATACGATAATAATAATAATACTAATAATAATATTATTAGAAATGATAATACTAATAGTTTTTAAATGTTAATACTAGTAATAATAATGATAATATCATAATTTATGTTAATAATAATAATAATAAATAATAACAATAATAATAATAATTAATAATAATAATAATAATAATAATAATAATAATAATAATAATAATAATAATAATAATAATAATAATAATAATAATAATAATAATAACAATAAATAGAAACAAAATAAGAGTGTATACCCCTTTGAAATCTTTTTTTTAAAAATAACTGCCCTGAACCAGACTCGAACCCTTGACCTCCCGCTCACCCGCAAACACATCAAAAGCTTCGTTTTTTTTCTGATTATCCCTCACACCCAATTTATTTAATCTATTTTATTTATTTCTAATTTTATTCTTCTACCTCTTCAATAAAACAAGTCGACCGAGATACCAAATTTTATAAAAATGATTTACCAATCATGATATAAGACTTGGAATTGAACTACCATTATTGATTGTAATTTATAATGGCTGAAAAATAAAAAAAATAAAGTAGCAGCAGCAGTCTGCTCGTGTAAAAAAAAAATAAGAACTCGAAATTAATTTAAAAATTCTATGATGTTTTAGACCATAATTCTGGAACGAAATACGTTCTAAATCTTCTTTATAAACTTATGGAATCCTCAATTTAACTTAAAACATAAAAGAGGTATCGAATTTTACCAAGAATAATCTATTTGACTTTTGAATTTTTAAGCTTTGACTCGATAATTCGAATTCGATATAAGGAATTGGCTTATGAAACTTTGCAGAAAGCTTGGTTAGAAGATTTAAAATACAATTGCATTTATAGTTTTTGAAAATTGATTCGAAATCGATTTATTTGAAAATAAAGGTAAGAACAGAGGACGACTTTCATGTTTTTAAACTTTCTGTTTAATTAATTCCAGAATAAAAATTGTAATTGATAATTGATATAGATGGAAGAAAACTCGTTTGCTTTTTCCCTAATACATGAATTAAAGATTTGATTTATAGCCAAGGATTGTCGACAGATTAAATCAGATAAAGGGAAAATTAAATAAAATAAAATAAAATAAAATGGAGAACGACCCCTAACAGAATCAGATAAGTTTAAAAAGTTGGAAATCGATTTGTACGAATTTTTGGATCCTGTCTGAGAGCTGAAGTCGACTTATAACAAATTTTAGATGGGAACAAAATCAGATAAAGTCTGATAATGATTTTTAATAATTTATATTATTAATTAATTTATATATAAAATGAATAATTTATAAATAACAATACATTAATAATAATAAGCTGTAATATCACTAAATAAAATATAAATACTGTTGTTCTAATATTTCTGTATTTATTTTCGTATTTATATACCTCTTATATTTATAATATATATATATATATATATATATATATATATATATATATATATATATATATATATATATATATATATATATATATATATATATTTTATAGATTATAAATTATCTTATTTATAAATATAACTATGTTAATAATACTCTTTATATTATAATAATAATAATACAAACCTTTAATAATATAGTAGTAATAATAATATTGTTAATGATAATGATAACAATTACTATAAAATGTATCACAATAATATTGTAAGTAACAATAATACTAATAATACTAATATTATTAATAATTATAATATTAATAGTAATGATACTATATATATATAATATATATATATATATATATATATATATATATATATATATATATATATATATATATATATATATATATATATCAAATTCATATCTTTAGATTATATATTTAAATAATATTATTAACATTAATATTGATATTAATTGAAAATATTAACAATATTACTATAACAACTATATTTATACTTGTATTATTTGTATGTATCATTACTTATATTATATATTAACTTTTATTGAATATTTCTTGTTTATAAATTTTATCTAAAAATTAATGCACATATAGTAGTAATTATCTATAGAAATCATAAATTTAATATAAATTCATTTTAATTACATCTTAATGATTTTATATCTTATTTTACATATTTAATTGTAATGTTTAAATTATATTTCATAATTTCAATTTATTATATATATATATATATATATATATATATATATATATATATACATACATACATATTTATTTACACACAAATATTCGTGAATCATCGGGAGTGATCAAAGTCAAATGATTTCATAAAACAGTTAAAAAATTTTGAGATTCAATTTAATTGACTTTGCTTATCATGTCGAAACCATTTAAAGATTAAGTTTAAATTTGGTCAAAAATTCCTGGGTCGTCACACACAGCAGGTTCCTTTCTGGGACGATGCTCCCTGACTAACACCGCCCCTTCCTCACAGATTGTAACACCCCGTTTTTCTAAACGTGATGCTCGGGGCGTCATTTGAAGTCCAAGAATGATTATTTAATAGTTTGGATGTAATGCATTGACCACGATTGACTTTGGGATGTTTTAAAAGTGAAATTGGAGTACATCAGGTAAACTGTCGAGTTTGAGTACAGTTTGTCGCGTTCTGGTGCGTCGCGTTCCGTGACAAACATGCTTGAAACGAGACAACTTCTGATGGTGATTTCTGTCCACTTTGTCGCGTTCGAGTGTTGTTTGTCGCGTATTGGTGTCGCAAAACGCGACAAGGTGTCGCGAAACGCGACAAATGTCGCTGTAATGACATTATTAACCCATTTTAATGGAATCTTTTAAGGGTGTTTTGGTAAATTCACTTATGGCCGGTTCTAGAGCCATAAGACTGATTCAAGGCTCATATTATCCTCATTTTCACTCAAAAACACTTTCACCTTCAAACCCTAGAGAGAGAGGAGAGTTTTAGAGAGAGAGGACTCCATTTGGAGAAGAAGGAGGTTTTTTCGGGTTAAACCTCAAGTGTTAAAGTTGTTCCACTCGTCAACGGCATCATTTTGGCGGTATTGGTAAGTTCAAACTCCGAATTTCATTTCTTAGATTTGATATTCAAGTTAGGGTTTGAGTTTGATTTGTTGTAAAACCCATTTAGTTGATGAAGAGGGTTTATGGTAACTTGCTATTTTGATATTTGGCGGGTTTTGGGTTGGTTAATGATTTAACCATGTTTAAGACTTGTAAATGGTGTATAATCACTAGTATTAGTGATTATTGATGTTTTGGTGACCATTAGGGTTCTTGTGGTTGACTAACTTTGACTAGAGTCAAAATTAGGGTTTGTTGATGATTATGACTCAATTTTCGAGGTAATAAGGTTTATAAACTTAAAATGGATTAAGTTGAAGTATAAAACTGAGTTAAATATGTTTTGGTGTCAAAACTTGCTAATGGCGCGATGTTGACTCCTTATGGGTCAAAATTAGGGTTTAAGTGTCATTTTGGGCAAGATAGGTGTTTAACACCTATGATTGGGTCTAATTGGCGTATTAGGACCATTCTCACTTGCGTTAGTGATTATTGGTTAATTTGGGCGCGGTTTGTACTTGGAAGTGCATTTGGGTCAAAATTGCACTAATTGTTAATTTGGGCTCGTGTAGTTCGGCCAACCTCGATGTTGTGTTGTTGAAGATAGTAGTCTCGTGTGTATGCGGATCTACTAAGGCTCGTGTAGTTCGGCCAATCTTCATTGTGGAAATTGGGTTTCGGTATTGGGTTAAGGGGTTAACCTTGGACGCTTATATATTGTTATATATATATATATATATATATGTATATATATATATATATATACATATATTGTTGTATTGTCGTGATGTAGCTAACCCTCCGGGTGTAGCTTCTTGGCGTTGTTCACATCGTCGTGGGTGAACTTATATTTGTTGATATTATTAACTTGTTGCTTAGTGATCGTATGGTATGCCTAGCTTAGCTTGCCTTTACTCTTGGATGCTCCGGTATGCGGTATTTGATTATTTGTGTGGCGTGTCCATTTTATTTATATATATGTATGTAGTATATTCTCACTCACTAAGCATTAGCATACCCTCTCGTTGTTGATATTTTTATAGGTTCGCATGATGGCGGCTCGGGTAAGCATGGGGATTAGAGATCTTGGCTAGGTTGCTTTAGAAGATCTTGCTTTTGGACTCGATTAGGATTTGGGTAGCGTAGTCCCAAATCACCATGCTCGGTTTTATGTAAACGTAACTAGTCGGGTCATAATGATTATAACCAATTTACGATTTAATTAATGAACTATTGTATTAGGGAGTTTAAATTATTAATGTATGTTTTAAGTTCGTTGAACTTACTTTGGTAACAAATATGTTTTGGAAATTGTGTAATGGGACCTAAAGTATTATTTAACGCGTATTGAAAGGAAAAATTTTTATGGGCCAGTTTTAATACGGGTTGGGTTGTTTCAAGTGATATCAGAGCATGGTCTAAGGGATTTAGGTGACTTGAGATAGGTGCCTAGACTTAGACTTTTGTGTGTGCTTATTTGTTGCGGGACTTGTAGGTGAACGGGTCGGAACGGGTTATAGTTAGTGCCTTGTTTGTAGGTGGACTAACTAGGATTTTTGGCTTGTGTTGTGATGCTATTCCCTTGTGTGTGTTTATATCGCGTGGAATTGTCGTTGTGTTGGTTATATCATCGAGCGAGGCGGTCGTTGTACTAATGAGTTGAGACGACGTGTGTGTGTAATAAGGACTTGCAAACCTTATTACGGGTGTAAATCGTGTCTAACTAGTGATGTACGACGAGTGATGAGCAAGATGGGGCGGTGTTATGCGTGTTGCTTTATACGTTCGTGGACTAATCGTTTTGCATTCTTTAGAATGACGACGCGAAATGAGATCTAGACGAATGACGAGGAGTTTAACTCTAGAGTTGCGGTCGCCGTTGCGGAGCAAATGAGTGCGTTTCGAGAAGAAATGGATAGGAAGTATTCCGAATTTCGGGGTAGTAGTGAAATGGAGCGTTGTCTTAAGAGCTTCATGAGGACTAAACCCCCGATGTATGATGGGAAACCGGATCCTTTGGTAAGCACCACATGGATCTCGGATGTCGAAGGGTGTTTTCGTACTATTGAATGCCCTCCCGAGAAAAAGACGAGACTCGCTACTAGTTTGTTGTGGGGTAGGGCGAAGGATTAGTTGGATGGTAAGATTGATCTTGTCGGTGGCGAAACATTTATGGCGTTATCGTGGGACGAATTTAAGGAGGAATTCTTCGAGGAGTTCCGAACTTCAGCCGATTTGTGGGAGTTGCGTAATGAGTTACGAAATTTGCGACAAGGATCTATGGATTTGAATACTCTCAAGACGACCTTTATGGCGAAGGCTCGTTTTTGCCCGGAGTATTTGGAGAATGATCATTTATTGATGCAAGATTTCTATCGAACCTTGAATGATGACTTGAAGAGTAATATTAGCAGAGTTCAGGCGAAATCGTTTGCAGAGTTATTTGCCGCGGCTAGAGGTTTCGAGTCGTATTCGCGATCGAAGGTTGGTGAACCTTCAAGTGAGAGAAGGGTTGTTTCGTCTGGTGCTCCAAGTAAGAGGACTAAGGGTCTGAGTGTGAGCACGGGTGGTGCACGAACGAATATATCGGATTCTAGTGCGGCTAGATGTTACAATTGTGGCGTGAGGGGTCACAAGTCGTGGGAATGTTCGGTACCAAAAGGTGATGGCATGGTGTGCTTCAATTGCCAAGAAGAAGGACATCGTAAGTCGGAATGTCCCAAGTTAGCGTGGACGGGTGCGGCAAGGAGACGTTAAGGTACGTTTCATTTTAATAAATATGTCCTTGATTATTTATTATGTGCCGTTGAGTTTGATTTAGTTAAATGCATTGTGTTGTACATGTTATTGATATGGGTGACGTTCCTAATGGAAGTACCCTAAGGTGACGTTTTGATTGATGGGCGAAGGGCGTAAGACTTGGTGCAACTAAGCATTCCTTAGTATTGGGAAATGTTTCTACCAAGCCATGTGTGTGGGCTTTGGTGTTCGGATGTTAGAGCGTGTTCGCTCTCATGTTAAAGTTGATGAACCATGAGGTTCGTCAGGTGGATTGAAACCCTTGAAATCGAATGTTTTGGATCTCGATGTATGTTGGTGAAGGAGTCTACTTGACGCGACATTAGGTGCCTCTTTTATACCTACTAGCGTGATGTTCGACTCCGATTGTGTTGCGGTTACATTGTACTTGGGGTACCGAAGTGAAACCCCTAGGTACATGAGTGAACGGGTGGAATTTGATAAACTATAGCAATTGGATGATTGCGAGAGTAAAGTTTGCGTAATGGTGATGAACTCTTCGTTTGAAGTGTTTAGGGATTGGTTCAAATCCTTCGTGTGCTCAAGGTTGGAGCAAGATGTGGTGATGGGTCGTGTGAGCCCAATTGTTGGTAAAGTCTGCCTTTGGTAGCGTTGTACGGTTGTACGAGTTGTGGATATGGAGCATAGTTCCAAGTGGGGGAGTTACACTCTCGTACGAGGAGACCTTAAGGTGAGAATTCGGATAATGCTTATGGTAGATCCGAAACTTGTGTTGGGACCTAGTTTTGGTCGATTTGTGGTAGAGTACAATTTCGGTTAAATTGTACTTACGGTTTTGGATGTAAATTGTCACCGAGGTGATAATGTGGTAATCTCGTTGAGAGATAATGGACGTGGTTAACGAGCAAGGTGAAATCCCTCTGTTCAGGGATGTGCGTGGTAGATTCTCTTTTAGAGAATTATTGTTTTGTGCCTATGTTTGATATAGGTGGTTCTTGCTCGATTGTGTGGATGGTTAGTGGTATCCGTTAAGGTTCACTATAATGTAGCAGGGCGCGATGTTGCACTACTCATCGTTTGAGGCCAAAAGTGCGTATGTGATTGGTGAAGCATGACCTTCGGGGTCCGCTGACTTCATCACGGGATTATTGATTGGTGAAGCATGACCTTCGGGGTCCGCTGACTTCATCATGGGAGTGGTGTAATATCGGTGAAGCATGACCTTCAGGGTCTGCTGACTTCATCCGGTGTTGAGTTTGGGAAGTGGATCGCGTGTGTTTGCGGATTCACAATGACGCGTGTGGTTTCGATCATCTTATCGCGGAAGTGAGTTGCGTGTAGTTCGGATTCACAAATGACTCGTGTGGTTTCGGTCATTGTATTGTGTAAGTGAGTCGCGTGTAGTTCGGATTCACAAATGACTCGTGTGGTTTCGGTCATTGTATTGAGGAGTGAGTCTCGTGTAGTTCGGATTCACAAGTGACGCGTGTGGTTGCGGTCATTCTTTTGGGATAGTGACTCTCGTGTAGTTCGGATTCACTAAGGCGCGTGTAGTTCGACCAATCCCGATTGTTGTTGCGAGGAAGGTAGTGAGTCGCGTGTAATTCGGATTCACTAAGGCGCGTGTGGTTTTCGGCCAACCTTCGTGTTATGTGATCTATCGGTTATTTTATACACCGATGGTGGGGTCGTAAGGACCGTGTGGTGTGATCTATCGGTTGTTTTATACACCGATGGTGGGGTCGTGAGGACCATGTTGTATGATTAGTGATGCGATAGCCGTGTTTCGCTCACATGTTGTTACGGGTGTGACGATAGTCGATCTTGTTCACTTTTGGATTAGCATTGCCATAGTCGTTTTGGGTGCTATCGGTTCTAGCCGTTTGTTTATGATGATGCGGTAGTTGCGTATTGGTCGTATTGCGCACTACAAGGGATGTTAAGTGGTAAGTGTTATCCGTAAGGATTCGCTTTTATTCGGTCTTCTTCGGTTTGATGGTTGACTTTATTTTGGCTTGTGGTTGTTACTAGCGATGTACTTGGCATAGTACGCTAGAAGTTGATATCTCGGTACGAGATTGGTTGAGTTTTTCCCGATGTGAGGGATTGAGTTAGTGTTAGTGCTCGAAATTGTGGACTTGATAAATCGCAGGTGACGATTTAGTTGTTAAGGGTAACTCTTTGAGAAGGATTACCTAGAGGAGTTAGAAGAATACATGGTGATTCCTTGTATTCTAAGTGATTGTTGTAAATTTCGGTTGTTGCGTGTATTGCACGGCTCAGAATGCGTGCAAGTGTGTGTCTTAGTTAATGGATTAGTCCTTGGGTTAATGAATAATGTGATGAAAGTCAGATTGAAACGTTTGTTGAGAACCGTAGTGTGTCGGTTTGGATTGATTAAGTGATTAGGATCACGAGGACGTGATCGAATCTAAGTGGGGGAGAGTTGTAACACCCCGTTTTTCTAAACATGACGCTCGGGGCATCATTTGAAGTCCAAGAATGATTATTTAATAGTTTGGATGTAATGCATTGACCACGATTGACTTTGGGATGTTTTAAAAGTGAAATTGGAGTACATCAGGTAAACTGTCGAGTTTGAGTGCAGTTTGTCGCGTTTTGGTGCGTCGCGTTTCGTGACAAACATGCTTGAAACGAGACAACTTCTGATGGTGATTTCTGTCCACTTTGTCGCGTTTGAGTGTTGTTTGTCGCGTATTGGTGTCGCGAAACACGACAAGGTGTCGCAAAACGCGACAAATGTCGCTGTAATGACATTATTAACCCATTTTAATGGAATCTTTTGAGGGTGTTTTGGTAAATTCACTTATGTCCGGTTCTAGAGCCATAAGACTGATTCAAGGCTCATATTATCCTCATTTTCACTCAAAAACACTTTCACCTTCAAACCCTAGAGAGAGAGGAGAGTTTTAGAGAGAGAGAGAGAACTCCATTTGGAGAAGAAGGAGGTTGTTTCGGGTTAAACCTCAAGTGTTAAAGTTGTTCCACTCGTCAACGGCATCATTTTGGCGGTATTGGTAAGTTCAAACTCCGAATTTCATTTCTTAGATTTGATATTCAAGTTAGGGTTTGAGTTTGATTTGTTGTAAAACCTATTTAGTTAATGAAGAGGGTTTATGGTAACTTGCTATTTTGATATTTGGCGGGTTTTGGGTTGGTTAATGATTTAACCATGTTTAAGACTTGTAAATGGTGTATAATCACTAGTATTAGTGATTATTGATGTTTTGGAGACCATTAGGGTTCTTGTGGTTGACTAACTTTGACTAGAGTCAAAATTAGGGTTTGTTGATGATTATGACTCAATTGTCGAGGTAATAAGGTTTATAAACTTAAAATGGATTAAGTTGAAGTATAAAACCGAGTTAAATATGTTTTGGTGTCAAAACTTGCTAATGGCGCGATGTTGACTCCTTATGGGTCAAAATTAGGGTTTAAGTGTCATTTTGGGCAAGATAGGTGTTTAACACCTATGATTGGGTCTAATTGGCGTATTAGGACCATTCTCACTTGCGTTAGTGATTATTGGTTAATTTGGGCGCGGTTTGTACTTGGAAGTGCATTTGGGTCAAAATTGCACTAATTGTCAATTTGGGTTGATTTGTAAATCCACCATCAACAGGATCATTACCACCACCAACAATCACATCCGCATCACACACCTCAATATCCCAATCTGTATATCGGATATCAACGTCACACGCACCAAAGATACCAAGGAGTACCAACAACAACAAACGATGAAGTATTGATTCATAACTTCATCGGAGAAACATTCTGTGGTGATTAGGTAATCTCTAAAGTTTTAGAGATTATCTATCTCAGCCTTAACCGTAAACCAGATGAGTGGACAGAGATGATAGAGAGAAGAACCGAAACCCTAACAAGACTGGTGCGTAAGGTACAAGCTAGACTTGTTTTACCAACATCATCAGCAGTACCAATAGCCTCACCAACACAGTCAATGCTGTCAACATTGTTAGAATCGTCAGCACCTCTAACCTCACAAGTTTCGCCAATTCAAGAATCACTGTGGAAACCATTACAAATTAATAACAAGTATATTGTATCAACGAGTTATGAAGTATTAACTCAGTTCCTCCGAAGAATTTATATGTATATTCTATAAAAAAATTTTTTTTACCATAATAAATCTTTCTGTACTAAGCTATTATGTATGGAACTTAACTATCTGGTTAATTCATATTACTAATTTGCTATGATGTACATTCTTCGTTAACAATTTAATCATTGTTAACTACAATCTCTGCTTCAACTCAATGAATTTTATTTCATAATAAATCAAGTGTATCATTCAATAACATGTTTGATTATACACTTTCATCTTTGATATACCCGAAATTTACGGGAAAACAATATTCGTATCTTGCGAAGTTAGCAAGAGTTCCATGAGCATCAGCATGATTCACTAAGGAAATACATATAAATATTGAAGCATTGATTACATTAGTGAAATACTCCGCAAAGTTTATGTAATCTCTAATGTTTTAGAGAAAATTCATTTCTAATTCAATCCGAAAATCAAATGAGCTTAGTATGATATTAACTCATTGAATCTGTACTACATCTGAAGAAAATATACCCACATATATTTTCATAAAGATTGTAATGAGAATTCTTGTTCAAAATATTATTTGTGAAATTTTTTTAACGGGTAGGTAATACCCGAGAGATATATAAAATCACAATTAATATGTTACATTCTTCAATTCTGATTCAATAATCATCAACTAAACCAATATACATTCTTCAATAGAAATCAAAACAATCATACTCATTCGAATCTAATTACATATTCTGATTTTGGGAATTTCAGAATTCAACTCGAGATACAACCAAAATCATCACTCTTAGATCCTTATATTTTTCAAAGCTATACTTTGACTTCAAAACTGTGATAGCACATCACTTTTAATCGTAACACACAAGATGGATATGAGAAATCATTCGGGATTTAGGACGATTTCATCATTTGGATATTGACTATGACAATCTGCAATCAAAACCCTCCGAAATTCTAGAAGACACTTCAAATAATAAACAATTGAGATGATGATCCAACCACACGTTACCCGAAGTTTTGTACCTGAAAAACTCTCGAAACCAAAGTCATAATCTAACATGTACCTGCGTCGAATTCTTCTAGCAAGAACAACATTTCGATTCCTTTTCAAAGTAGCCAATTTTGTCACGGATCCAGCAAGTCAACTTCGATTTTTTCAGTCGGACCAGTCTTATTATAACCCTGATAGATACGTTGCCCTTTCGTCATTATTACTGGGGAACCTTTCATATTCCACCATATTACCACCAGCGTTTAATCATCTAAAACACGATTCTTCTGAACCCACCTCAGATTGATAACCAGAGATTCAGATATTATTGCATTAAATGCAGAGGAAACATAAAAATGGTAGATGGTTTAAACGGTCAAAAGTTTGATGATAAAAGATAGTGAGTTGGTAAAGCTCAGAAAAAGAAAGGATTTGGTACTGAAAAATGGATTGAGCAAAGTATGAAGGAAGCCATGGACAAATCACAGAGACTGAATCTGCCTTCAAAGGATCCAAATGATTCAGTGCCTGCTGAACTCGTTAGCGAACACCTTATTTCTTATTCTAAATCTCCACAGACAAATATTCTTCATCATCATCATATCTTGAATATTCTAAGATATCATAGTATCTTTCATTATAAATATCCTTGATAATTCTGAAGATATTTTCATAAGTATTCTCATTTGAAATCAATTATCTCTCTGTAATATCTGCAACATAAAAAGAAACTGTGTTAGTTTCTAAATACTGAAAAATTCGAATATGAATGTTTTTGAAGTAGTGTTGGGAACTGATACATGAGTTAATATAATATAATGACACTTGATCAACGTCATTATATTACAGTAGGTCATGTTAAGTTTCTAATGGGATGTGATGATTCACAGCACCATCATCATGTGCCATTTACACGACTCTTACATTCGATCTAATCCTTAAACATAGCAAGAAAATATTTCTTGATGATTCGATCTTTTACAGGATATTCTGGTAATTTGACAAGTCAAAATCGCATCATTAAGATTTCCTTCTTAGAACATTAACTATGTTCATTCCAAAATTCATAACTGCAAATTCTGGACCATTACTCGCTTGACTCGAGGACGGGAAGAGGAAACGAAAGAATGAAGCTCCAAACTAGAAATTGGAGCATAAACCGCAGCAAATAAAAGAGAATATTAATTATGGGTGACAATGATTATAGAAGACAGATGCAGGGGCATCGAAATATAAGGGAAGATATAAAACTCAACAACCACCCTGAAGCTACAAACCGTGCATATCAATACGTATTGCCACGTAAAGGCACGGAAAAATTAATAACACTATAACCCCAAGATAATAGTAGAAGTAAATAAAATCTTCCGGTGATAGATGAAAGAGAAGGATGACAGATGTAAAAATTAAGAGTATATCAAGGATCAAAATGGGATGGAGCATATTGACGAATGTTTTAAAGTATGAACTGAGGAGAAAGAATAGAAGGTGTGAGTTGTAAGGAAACAAAGAGGGTGGATTTATAGAAAAATATCCGACAGAGCAATCGGAACAGATTATTACATTTACTCAAAGAAGATCCTGATTTCCTAAGTCGCCGAAGAACCAAATCTTATTACGAAAATTTTCTTTAAATCCCTTAAATTCCGGAAATCAATCATAGCTACGTCATCAGTTAAAACAAATCTACATTTACTCATTTCGCTCTTTTACGATAGCTTCACTCATACGCTTCGAGAAATCGAATTATTTTATCCGTACTTCTTAATCATGATAAAACTCTATGTATCAGCTTATATTCGTCATAATAACATTCTTACTATTAGCTATGACGACCTCTATCAAATTTCGGGACGAAATTTCTTTTAACGGGTAGGTACTGTAGTGACCCGGAAATTTCCGATCAAATTTAAACTTTAATCTTTATATGTATCCGACACGATAAGCAAAATCTGTAATGTTGAGTCTCGAAAAGTTTGAAAACTATATTCATGTAATCAATTACCCTTTGACCATGTCTGACGATTCACGAACAAAAATGTGTAAATAGAAATGTATGTGTATGTACATATGTGTATTTTTTTTTAAGCTAAGAAATATTGATAAAACATTTAAGAGCTTGGTGATACAAAAATAGATTATGAGATTATTATGTGACTTGAAAGCATTGAACGAATTAGTTGATATGAATATAAGCTACGAGATCTATTTTATGAACATAGAAATGCTATCACAGTAGTTAGTGAATAATACTTTACTTGAACGTATTTGTTCGATGTAAGTTTATCAATGAGATTAAAAGATAATATCAAGTGATTGATTTATCAGGTACATTGAATTATAATTACGAGTCTTTGTTATGAGGTCCACTTGAATTAGAAAACTCTTACTTTTAACGGTATTCGGAATATTTAGTAAAGTGATTCCATGTAAGAACAAAAGTGTTATTATTGAGGATTAGACAGAGGTTAGCGGAGAGTCTCGTTTAATTATCAAAAGCGTACCTTGCAATGATTGACTTGTGTCACTTGGTAGGTTAATTATTTAGTTTTCTTAATATTGAAGACGTTTTACGATATAGATGAAACCTTTTAAAGAATGATTTTGAATATAACTAATTCTGGAAAACTAAATTATATTTATTCAATTTAGTACAAACACATTTTTTTTCGATTTTGATTATAAAATATTTTTATGGATTTTCAATGATATAAAAATAAAAATAAATATAAAATAAAGATTTCTAATGAGCACCAAAAGACTACAACATTTCATCACAAGATTGAAAGTTAAAATGTTGGAAATCACTAAACCTGCGCACTTGCACGAGAAAAATCATAACTAAATCATACTGACTCGAAAAAGGGTGATTCCGGTGTCCAAACGACCGTAACTCAAAAATCTACAACTTTCATGAAAACACCATACACGAATCGTGTACCTATCTACACGAAACGTGTAATCTTGTGCCGACATATTTTGGTGGCGGCTCACTATGCAACATGTTTTTAATTTTTATTAATATTATATTATATTATTATATTATTTATAAATCTATATATATAGGATCGATCATAATTGTTTTCTAACTATCTATCTCTCACACTCTCTCTATAATTATATTTATTATTATTATTGTTAGTGTTATTATTATTATTATTATTAGTATTATTATACATAAAATACTACGACGAGGTCATGGGCGAGTTATTTCAAAACGGGTTTTATGAGCGGGATAGAGCTAAGGAAATTATGAGTTATGGTTATGGAGGTGATGGGTATTGTTCATGGGTATGCTTGTGAGGTTAAACTAGTGTTTGTCACCTCCATTGCGTCTACGTACCTTTCCTACAATATTGAACCTCAATATTGATACGTGAGTACTCCTAATTTAATTTTTACATACTAATAGTGTATCCCTGACTAGTGCTCGAGAAAATAGGATTATGCATGCTTGTAAATTTGATAGTGCCCTTAGATAGGTTATGCCGAATCTTAAAGGTTGTTATATTATAGTTGAAGGAAGATATAAGATTTGCATGTCCTTAAAAAGCTAGAAAAAAATTAAGAACTTTTCCTTTAGATGCCAAATAGATTTGATGGACGGATTAAAAGTTATAGTCAATTAAAATTTCGTAAAAATGATTATTATCGTCGTTAATATCGTTGTCTTAATTTTTTTTATCAAATTGTTATTATTCCAAAATAACACGACTGTTACTTATTATTATTATCAATACTATATTATTAACTAGAAATGTAATACAAATTATATAACTACCTTAATAGAATCTATCGCAGTATTTTTATGATATTAAATGAACTTTATAAGTTTTATTACTTAAGATATATAAAAGTATATTTTAATATAAAATTTTATTTATAAACGAATTATATTATTTACTTTATTAAATCTTTAAAAAAAAAATATTTTAAAAATATAAAACGCCGATATTTAAATTATATAATAAAACATTTATAAAGTTTTGAAATCATTTGGAGTTAAACTAATTTTTGTCGACCTTTGCATACTAGACTCGAGCATTAGGATTGTGGTACACTATGACTTAACTTAATGTATTAGACAAATATTGACAAATACATAATTATATATAAATAATTTAGGTTCGTGAATCCAAGGCCAACCTTACACTTGTTCAATGATGTTATATGTATTTTTACTACAAAATACAGTATGGTGAGTTTCATTTGCCTTTTTACCCTTTATATTTTTGGGCTGAGAATACATGCGCAACTTTTATAAATGTTTTACGAAATAGACACAAGTACGTGAAACTACATTCTATGGTTGAATTATCGAAATCGAATATGCCCCTTTTTATTAAGTCTGGTAATCTAAGAATTAGGGAACAGACACCCTAATTGACGCGAATCCTAAAGATAGATCTATTGGGCCTAACAAACCCCATCCAAAGTACCGGATGCTTTAGTACTTCGAAATTTATATCATGTCCGAAGGAGGATCCCGGAATGATAGGGGATATTCTTATATGCATATTGTTAATGTCGGTTACCAGGTGTTCACCATTTGAATGATTATTTTTGTCTCTATGCATGGGACGTATATTTATGAGAACTGGAAATGAAATTCTTGTGGTCTATTAAAATGATGGAAATAAATGATTATGATAAACTAATGAACTCACCAACCTTTTGGTTGACACTTGAAAGCATGTTTATTCTCAGGTTTGAAAGAGATCTTCCGCTGTGCATTAGCTCATTTTAAAGATATTACTTGGAGTCATTCATGACATATTTCAAAAGACGTTGCATTCGAGTCGTTGAAGTTCATTAAAGATTATTATTAAGTAAATGACAGATTAGGTCATTTATAGTTTGGATATTATGAAATGGTATGCATACATGTCAATTTTCGATGTAAAGAAAGATTGTCTTTTAAAAACGAATGCAATGTTTGTAAAATGTATCATATAGAGGTCAAATACCTCGCAATGTAATCAACTATTGTGAATCGTTTATAATGTATATGAACGGGTCCTTTCAGTTAATCCCCGTCCTCATACTCTCCCTTTCGTTTCTCACTTATAAGCAACAACTTTATACTTAAGCATTTTTGGTCGAAGGACTTATGCCCTACTAATAGTCATCAACCACATTAAAATTCAACAGTTTTCATTACCTCGTAACATTTTTGCTCAAATATCACCCGAGATTTTCAAAAGTCTTTTACTCGATTCTCATCAATCTTTTTTCAACTTGTAACCTCCGAAATATGAAAATTTTGTTTGCCAAAATTTTACTTACACTATTTTACTGTGCGATCATCTCAAAACTTAATAAAAATAAATTTATTTTATTTGCCATTCGTGCAAATTTTTGAAATCGTATACGTTATATAAAATAAAGTAAATAATTACTTCTTTTTGACAAATACATATGAAATTTTACTTTCACTTTTACAAATCAAATCTTTTATTCAAAGGATATTTTACCTTGAATGGTACATGTTGTACATAACCCTAGTTTGCTAAGAACTCAATTTCTTTTCTTACATCGTCACCTTAAATGAATTCTATAAAATTTTCGTTGCTTGTCAATATAAAATTTTTCGTTGCTTATTCGTATCCAAGTCATCATGAAGACAGACAACTGTCGAAACTAAGAGATTCATGTATGTGTATGTGATGAAGGCACTTACTACCACGTCATGCAGAGCCTTCGGGCATCCACAAACACTTAAACCATTCAAAATTACTGCGTTACCCCAGGGATCTTATTCTTCACATCTGTCGGAGCGATGCTCTATCTTACATAACTCAAAGTCCTGACCTATTCCAAGGAAATTCTCATCTAGCGATATTAACATCATTAGTATTCCGACTTTAATATTAGCCATAACCTGTGTGGCATTCTGCAAAGTCAAGAAGCGATTAACTTCTCATCCTCATGCTCTATCCTTCATACCTCACTTTTTAGCAACGGCTTCGGACGTAAACATTTTTGGGCCAAAGACTTAAGTTCGGATAATCATCAAAACTACATTTAATTCATTAGTTTTCATTACCTAGTAACATGTCAACCGATGATTCAAAGATTTTTCACTCGACCTTTTTCAACTCGTAACCTCTGAAATACGAAAAACTATGTTATCAAAATTTTTACACGTTGATTTACACGTTGCTTATTTGTGCGGTCCTCACGAGATTTATGGACAAATGAAAGTACTAAAAACTTTTCTATCACTTACGCGATTTATAAAATCATATATGTATAAATTTACCCTTACTTATTTTGGGTTAGTACATACTAAGTTATACCTTCAAGATGATTAAAAATCGCTCCTTTATTGAGTTGTTTTAAGTCAAATAATTTTGTGCAAATGGTACTCGTTATACATACTTCTAAATTTACCAAGAACTTCGTTCCATTTATGTTGTCGCATCAAACGTTTAAAGGTTTTTCAAAACTTCCTCGGTTGATTTTATTAAAGGTTTCCGTATTAGACTACACCATGTAGGGATCACACTTCTTCTCTCCCTCCGTTAGGGATGAAGCTTACTATTAAAATCCTTGTTAAAAACGCTTGAGCCACTTTGGGTGGCAGATTTATAAAAAAAAATTTGTTAAGAAGTCTTTGTACTCGAAAAATGTTCCTTTTAAGGTTAAACATGGCAAAATCGCGGGCCGATAAATCAGTTTTCTGAGGTACACTCAATGGTCACCCCATTGTAGGAAGGGCACTAGGTGGGTTTCTATTCTCAATATTTCACGGCTAATCGCAACATCCTCGTAAAAATCATCTCTATGAATTAGTAGGTTGAGGTACAAGGAATCGTTTTGAGATTCTTTTCACTTAGAGTAAACCGTTCTTTACGACCAAGGGTCCATGTATCTTCTTGTCCGCGCATCTCCTTAAGTATAAGGATAAATTCAGAACAAACCGCTCGAAGAGTTCACCCTGGTTCAAAGATCACACCTTTCGTGTGATTCTCTTTCAGAAATGTAAAGTAACATACTTTAGGAATCTATGAATCTTGTTATCCTCTTGGAAGGGACTGCTTAAAACATCTGTAATACGGATATGGTTACTCTACACATTCCTTTCTTCGTTGGTTGCAACTATATGTTGTTCTAGTTAATGTTAACCCTAACTTCAACATGTAACTGAAAGGATAAAGTTACATTATGGAACTGTTCTTTCATTCCATTTAAGGATAAGTTCACCTGCAGTATGGTAAACTGGGTGATATCCTTCATTGTTCGTTCAGACCGTCCTGAAGGCACTATAGATAATTATGGCTTGCATTGCATATAAGTCCGATTATTCACTTTCAGCAAAAGTTTCAATTCATATAGTTAAATGAAACGTTCTTAAATATTGAGTTCTTTATGCCTATGGTCTCTTTCCGAAATCAAGGGGTTAGTAAAATCCGTGGCTAACACTATCCAGACATCAAATCGCATGGTTATGATCACCATGTTTTCCATCCTACCTGTCAGCTTTGTATTGCGACATAAGCGCTCAATGTTTTAGATGGGTTTAGTAACATTCATGATGTATTTCATGCATCCAGCTTACTAAAGATGCCTGTAAGGCTAAAAACATCATCTTTTTTTGTGTGGATATATTCAGACAACATACTCTTGTTAACCAGAAACGAAATCAATTTGTTGATCTCCTAAGAGACTTAATTAATAGCATATACCTATTCTTAATTTTATACGCCAGAGTACCTTTCAAGGTAAATAGCTCACTTTTTAGCTCACGAATCTTTCGGAACTTTGATACGCTACTTCTTATTTAAATACGGTACCATTTTTTTTTGTCACTCCTCAAATTTCGGGACGAAATTTCCATTAACAGGTGGGTAATGTAACGACCCGGCTTTTTCGACTTGCTTTTGTGCCTTGTGTTTTTGCGAAACTGCGTATTTGTGCGTACTGTGTTACTTTATACTCTGGAAACTTGATTTACGTGGTTTACTTCCATTTATATGTTAAAACGTGCCTTAGAGTACGTAGGATACATAACTTGATCATTGGAAGCCTTTATAACCGTTAGTGTTATTTAACGTTTCGAATAAACCGCGAACTTGCGCGCACGTTTAACTTTTGTCATAATCGGAATATTATGACTGCGAAATATTAATTATTATTTTATAATAATAATTACCTGGGTTTTTGGATGCTTAATTACGCGTAGTAATTTAATTATGCACAATAGTTAGTCTTGTTAGACTTTCTACCTTGTTGGGCTCAAGCCCACCCTACTCTAGCTAGTGACCCAATTAATTAGCCCTTGTCCATGTCATCAATCCTTGTCAAATTCCTTACTTATAAATACTAGCCCTTGTCCATGTCATCAATCCTTGTTAAATTCCTTGCTTATAAATACTAGCCCTTGTCCATGTCATCAATCCTTGTCAAATTCCTTGCTTATAAATACTAGCCATTTACCTCTCATTCAAATCACTTGCTCATTTGGTTTTCACACACACTTGTTCTTTCTTTCTTCCCTTTCTAGTATTGCTTGTAAGTCTTCTTTTTCTTCTTCTTTTCCTTTCATTTTCGTGGCCATCATCATCATATTATGGAGATCAAAGTTCCTTTTAGCTTTGATCTTGCTTATATCTTGTTGATTCAAGCATGAATCTTTCAAGAACATGGAAGATTCAAGCTTTCTAGCTTTGAATCTTCACCAACTTTGTAGATTCATCTTTCTTTTACTTTAATCTTGTTATTTTGTGATAAAGATTCAAACTTTTGTTTGTTATCTTCATATATCTTAAAGATCCAAGCTTTATGCTTCAAGATCTTCAAGAACACTAAAGGTTCAAGCTTTCTAGCTTTGTGACCTTATAAATTGTGTGAAAGAGATCCAAGCTCTCTAGCTTAGGGTTCCATCACCTCTTTTGACTTGGATCATGTTCATACTTGTTTGATTGATGTAAAGTTTGTAACTTTGTTTGTAAATAGGACTTGTAATTGTGTTAAGACTAAGGATATGATGTAACCTTGGTTCATCATCCATCTAAGACTCTTAAATGAGTTGTGTTACCACTTGGTCTTAACATATTGTGTATTGATGGTAGAATCTTGGTCAAAAGTGATGCTAAACCATCAACGAGTTGTACACTTGAAGCTACAAGCATCAAGGATGAGAACCGTGATGAGCATCAAGCACTAAGAACCTCACCGGAGCACTTGTCCACTGATTTTCGTATCTGATCAGACCACCTGGGCTACTGGAAAGTTTATTTTCAGTTAGTTCGGTTCGAGTAGATGATTTTCCGTTTATGTCTCTTCTTAATCCGAGTTACGGTTTAGGATTTATGGCCCTCCGAGAGTCACTACACCCTATTAACGTTGTGCTGAAATTTCTGACCTACTCGCACTTAAACCGTCGCCACAGTCAAACAAAGACGAGTTAGGTTCTGAAAATTGGTCAGCGGTTAGGGGACTCACATACGGAGCCATAGCCACTGACTATGCATCTTTTCGATTTACGTAGAGGTAGTAGCAGCTGACCGAAGTCAGCCTATTGTTTCGATCTCTATTCTTGTCGAACTTACTTAGCTTTTATGATGATGAATGATGATGATGATGACACTTAAACTTATTTTATGCACTATTTGAATTTATAAAAACAACCTACTGACCTAGTAACCCTTGATTTAGGTTGACGACCTTTCGGACCGACTTACTACTTGCGTACTTTCATTACCGACTTTACCGCTTTTATCACTGTGAGTTATAGCATTCCCTTTTTACTTTAACTTATTTTGGGAACTGAAAATACATGCGAATTTTATGTTTTACATACTAGGCACGAGTACTTAAACTTATATATGTGTGGGTTATACAACGGCATAAACATTCCCTTTAGCTCGGTAACGTTTAATCATTGGTTTTTGAACCATGAACGCGAATCTTAGATATGGATCCATAGGGTTTGACATCTCCACTCGGGCTAGTCACGCTAGCATTCAACGAGTGTTTAATACTTCGTAGACATACGCACTTGCCAAGTGTACTTTCAGGGGGTATAAACGTTAAGTTAGTTACCGAGTGCCCACGGTTATACATATACTTTATCATACTGATTTGAATTACTGATTTGAAACGCTTGTTTGAAGCACTGAAATCTCGTGGCCTACATTACATTACTGAATACAAACAAACTATAGCTCACCAACATTCGTGTTGACTTTTTAAGCATGTATTTCTCAGGTGTTTAGACGTTGTTGCTTCTGCTGTTAGCCTTGCTGTTCTAGTCTCGGTGTATAGACTTGCTGTTACAGACTTGCTGTGTTAGACTTTCGCTGCATTACTTAGAGATGTCTCAAGCATGAAACTTTTACTTTGCATTCCCAACTTATGTTATTTTCAAAACAATAGCTTTGTAATGACCTTAGTATCATGTACTCATGTTAATGTTTCCTATTCATCTTTTGTAAAACGTTATCTGTTCATGAATGCAAAACTGGTTTTCAAACAGCATATAGTGTTTGACCTTGTAATGATCCTGTTGTTGATGTACCGTACACGATGATTTTGTACGGGGCGTCACATGTCTACCATCATCTTTAGCTATGTGCATATGTCATCATCAAAACACTTATTGTTATGGGTTAAGATTAGTATAGTCATTAAGCATAATCCCATTATAACCCACTTTCTCCCCTAACAATCTCCCCCTTTTTGATGATGACAAACATATAAGTGATGGTGGACATTTATCTATAAATATGCTCAAGTGTTAACATCACTTATCTAACTTTCTCCCCCTTTTATCGAAGCAAAAAGTTAGCTCCCCTGGAAACTAAGCTCGCCCTAAGACAAATGCTCCTTCTTGAATCGTACATGGTGGAAAAGAATAAAAACACACAACATTTTATTCATTCTTAAGAAAAAGTACACACATAAGCACCAAACATGGTGGGAACAAATAAAGAAACATACATAGAGCAAATGCTCTTATTCAAAACAACATACGAAGACAACATGCATAATATCTCATATGAATTATGCATGAAATCATGACGATGGCACCTGTCATTTGCTCTATTTGCATGATTTCTGGTTGTCGAGGGCATCGCTAGGGGTACCACATGAAGAAGAGTAGTCGAAAAGTAGATCAAGATACTTGAAGATGCGTGTGAGACGTGCCCAATAGGGAAGTGGTTATGAAGGATCTTGTTTCAGATCATTCATTCGAGAAGCCATTAGAAAAGTAATGTTGACCAGTATTGACTGCTTTAGGTACCACATAAGTCCTAGTTCAGTCACGGATAGATGTTTGTCATCATTTTTGTGGAAGAAGATGTTGTGACGAATAATTGCCTTCCATGTCTCAAATTCAATCCGAACATCACTGTCAAGAAGGCCCTCTTGAAAAAGTGTACTTAGTTTGAGATTTGTATTGAGAAAGAGAGACATGAGTACCTTTCGTGGAATGAAATGATATTGATATTAATTGAAAATATTAACAACATTACTATAACAACTATATTTATACTTGTATTATTTGTATGTATCATTACTTATATTACATATTAACTTTTATTGAATATTTCTTGTTTATAAATTTTATCTATATTAATCCACATATAGTAGTAATTATCTATAGAAATCATAAATTTAATATATATCCATTTTAATTACATCTTAATGATTTTATATCTTATTTTACATATTTAATTGTAATGTTTAAATTATATTTCATAATTTCAATTTATTATATATATATTACTTATATTATATATTAACTTTTATTGAATATTTCTTGTTTATAAATTTTATCTATATTAATCCACATATAGTAGTAATTATCTATAGAAATCATAAATTTAATATATATCCATTTTAATTACATCTTAATGATTTTATATCTTATTTTACATATTTAATTGTAATGTTTAAATTATATTTCATAATTTCAATTTATTATATATATACTTACATATACATATATATATATATATATATATATATATATATATATATATATATATATATATATATATATATATATATATATGTATATATATATATATATATATACATATTTATTTACACACAAATGTTCGTGAATCGTCGGGAGTGATCAAAGTCAAATGATTTCATAAAACAGTTCAAAAATTTTGAGATTCAATTTAATAGACTTTGCTTATCATATCGAAACTATTTAAAGATTAAGTTTAAATTTGGTCAGAAATTTACGGGTCGTCACACACAGCAGGTTCCTTTCTGGGACGATGCTCCCTAACTAACACCGCCCCTTCCTCACGGATAATTTCTTCTGAAGGCAAATGTGGAGCATGAGTAATCACATGAGACTGATCGACAGCAACATTTGAATGCCCTTGTAAGTAACTAGAGGGGGGTGAATAGTTACTTAATACGATTTTTAAAACTTTTTCGATGATCAATAAGATTTGAACAATACTTGATCACCATAATCAACTCAAACCAATGTGTGGTGTGTTTATGTTTATAATAATACAGAATGTAAAGTTAAGAGCATAAACACAAGGATTTATAGTGGTTCGGGTGGATGTTAACTAATCTACCTTAATCCACTCCCCAATTCACTAATCGGGATTTCTTGCTTCGCTAAGCACCTTTCTCCAAATTCGGTGGAGATTCGATTTACAAGCCTTGTACTTCTCCTTAGAAAACAAACCTAATCCTTCTATCCCTTTGAAATATTACCTCCAACTTAGATCAACTTATCTTCAACTTGGACAAGTATTAATCTAATGAGATTAATCAACTCCCTAGTTCCCTTTAAGGAAGATGATAGCTAAGCTAGCATATGCTTATAATTACAAAGTACAAAGACTCACCCTTTTCTTGTGATAACAATCCTAACCCTTTTCTTGTGATAACAATCCTAAGACAAATTCTAAGGATTATTACAACACTATGCAAACTTACAAAGATTAGAATTTGAAAGTAAGTTTACAAACACACCTTTTATAATCTATGAGATTATAAAACTTCTCTTGCTAATTACAAACATATGTTTGAATGTCATTAAATTGTCATTAGACGTGATTAACCACGATTAGTGTTCTAGTGACCAAAACTCCTTTGGAAATGAAGGAGGCAACAATCCTAAGCATGTTTGAACAGGTTTCATGAATTATAGATGCCCGGAAGTGGTCAAAAATTTTTCGATCAAAATCTGGACAGTAGGTTTCTGCGGTCAATCCACGGTCAGTCGTGGAGCCTATCATGCAAATCAGATTTCGTAATCTGAGTGCAAGTCTCCACAGTCTGACCTACGGTTGACCGTGGTCCTAACTGTGTGGTTTATGTTTTTCGTTTTAAGCTTTATTTGGTTTTTGGTCTTTTGCTAGAGTAAATGTGGATTAGTGAACTTGTATATTTATGTCAAGATGTCTACCATCATCTTTAGCTATGTGCGTATGTCATTATCAAAACACTTATTGTTATGGGTTAAGATTAGTATAGTCATTAAGCATAATCCCATTATAACCCACTTTCTCCCCTAACAATCTCCCCCTTTTTGATGATGACAAATATATAAGTGATGGTGGACATTTATCTATAAATATACTCAAGTGTTAACATCACTTATCTAACTTTCTCCCCCTTTTATCAAAGTAAAAAGGTTAGCTCCCCTGGGAACTAAGCTCGCCCTAAGACAAATGCTCCTTCTTGAATCGTACATGGTGGAAAAGAATAAAAACACACAACATTTTATTCATTCTTAAGAAAAAGTACACACATAAGCACCAAACATGGTGGGAACAAATAAAGAAACACACATAGAGCAAATGCTCTTATTCAAAACAACATACGAAGACAACATGCATAATATCTCATATGAATTATGCATGAAATCATGACAATGGCACCTGTCATTTGCTTTATTTGCATGATTTCTGGTTGTCGAGGGCATCGCTAGGGATACCACATGAAGAAGAGTAGTCGAAAAGTAGATCAAGATACTTGAAGATGCGTGTGAGACGTGCCCCATAGGGAAGTGGTTATGAAGGATCTTGTTTCAGATCATTCATTCGAGAAGCCATTAGAAAAGCAATGTTGACCGGTATTGACTGCTTTAGGTACCACATAAGTCCTAGTTCAGTCACGGATAGATGTTTGTCATCATTTTTGCAGAAGAAGATGTTGTGACGAATAATTGCCTTCCATGTCTCAAATTCAATCCGAACATCACTGTCAAGAAGGCCCTCTTGAAAAAGTGTACTTAGTTTGAGATTTGTATTGAGAAAGAGAGACATGAGTGCCTTTCATGGAATGAAACGATATTGATATTAATTGAAAATATTAACAACATTACTATAACAACTATATTTACACTTGTATTATTTGTATGTATCATTACTTATATTATATATTAACTTTTATTGAATATTTCTTGTTTATAAATTTTATCTATATTAATCCACATATATTAGTAATTATCTATAGAAATCATAAATTTAATATAAATCCATTTTAATTACATCTTAATGATTTTATATCTTATTTTACATATTTAATTGTAATGTTTAAATTATATTTCATAATTTCAATTTATTATATATATACTTACATATACATATGTATATATATACATATTTATTTACACACAAATGTTCGTGAATCGTCGGGAGTGATCAAAGTCAAATGATTTCATAAAACAGTTCAAAAATTTTGAGATTCAATTTAATAGACTTTGCTTATCATGTCGAAACCATTTAAAGATTAAGTTTAAATTTGGTCAGAAATTTCCGGGTCGTCACACACAGCAGGTTCCTTTCCGGGACGATGCTCCCTAACTAACACCGCCCCTTCCTCACGGATAATTTCTTCTGAAGGCAAATGTGGAGCATGAGTAATCACATGAGACTGATCGACAGCAACATTTGAACGCCCTTGTAAGTAACTAGAGGGGGGTGAATAGTTACTTAATACGATTTTTAAAACTTTTTCGATGATCAATAAGATTTGAACAATACTCGATCACCATAATCAACTCAAACCAATGTGTGGTGTGTTTATGTTTGTAATAATGCGAAATGTAAAGTAAAGAGCATAAACACAAGGATTTATAGTGGTTCAGGTGGATGTTAACTAATCTACCTTAATCCACTCCCCAATTCACTAATCGGGATTTCTTGCTTCGCTATGCACCTTTCTCCAAATCCGGTGGAGATTCGATTTACAAGCCTTGTACTTCTCCTTAGAAAACAAACCTAATCCTTCTATCCCTTTGAAAGATTACCTCCAACTTAGATCAACTTATCTTCAACTTGGACAAGTATTAATCTAATGAGATTAATCAACTCCCTAGTTCCCTTTAAGGAAGATGATAGCTAAGCTAGCATATGCTTATAATTACAAAGTACAAAGACTCACCCTTTTCTTATGATAACAATCCTAAGACAAATTCTAAGGATTATTACAACACTATACAAACTTACAAAGATTAGAATTTGAAAGTAAGTTTACAAACACACCTTTTATAATCTATGAGATTATAAAACTTCTCTTGCTAATTACAAACATATGTATGAATGTCATTAAGGTGTCATTAGACGTGATTAACCACGATTAGTGTTCTAGTGACCCAAACTCCTTTGGAAATGAAGGAGGCAACAATCCTAAGCATGTTTGAACAGGTTTCATGAATTATAGATGCCCGGAAGTGGTCAAAAATTTTTCGATCAAAATCTGGACAGTAGGTTTCTGCGGTCGATCCACGGTCAGTCGTGGAGCCTATCGTGCAAATCAGATTTCGTAATCTGAGTGCAAGTCTCCACGGTCTGACCTACGGTCGACCGTGGTCCTAACTGTGTGGTTTATGTTTTTCGTTTTAAGCTTTATTTGGTTTTTGGTCTTTCGCTAGAGTAAATGTAGATTAGTGAACTTGTATATTTATGTCAAGATGTCTACCATCATCTTTAGCTATGTGCATATGTCATCATCAAAACACTTATTGTTATGGGTTAAGATTAGTATAGTCATTAAGCATAATCCCATTATAACCCACTTTCTCCCCTAACAATCTCCCCCTTTTTGATGATGACAAACATATAAGTGATGGTGGACATTTATCTATAAATATGCTCAAGTGTTAACATCACTTATATAACTTTCTTCCCCTTTTATCGAAGTAAAAAGGTTTGCTCCCCTGGGAACTAAGCTCGTCCTAAGACAAATGCTCCTTCTTGAATCGTACATGGTGGAAAAGAATAAAAACACACAACATTTTATTCATTCTTAAGAAAAAGTACACACATAAGCACCAAACATGGTGGGAACAAATAAAGAATCACACATAGAGCAAATGCTCTTATTCAAAACAACATACGAAGACAACATGCATAATATCTCATATGAATTATGCATGAAATCATGACGATGGCACCTTTCATTTGCTTTATTTGCATGATTTCTGGTTGTCGAGGGCATCGCTAGGGGTACCACATGAAGAAGAGTAGTCGAAAAGTAGATCAAGATACTTGAAGATGCGTGTGAGACGTGCCCCATAGGGAAGTGGTTATGAAGGATCTTGTTTCAGATCATTCATTCGAGAAGCCATTAGAAAAGCAATGTTGACCGGTATTGACTGCTTTAGGTACCACATAAGTCCTAGTTCAGTCACGGATAGATGTTTGTCATCATTTTTGCGGAAGAAGATGTTGTGACGAATAATTGCCTTCCATGTCTCAAATTCAATCCGAACATCACTGTCAAGAAGGCCCTCTTGAAAAAGTGTACTTAGTTTGAGATTTGTATTGATTATAAAATTAATACTTTTATAAAATAATAATATAAAAATAATATTTTTATAAAAATAAGTAATTTTATCATTTTTTTGTCTCTTTTTATAAATTGTATATTTTAAACATTTGTATATTTATCGTTCGTAATTAGTTTTATACTTCTAGATTTTTAGGCTTTGCCGTAAAATCTCTTAAGTGCTTTTTCTTTAGATTAAGATTTAGGCGCTTTAGAATTTTGCGACGCAGTTTTTAGATTTTAGTGCCTAATTAAGTTATTGCCATTTTGGATATAGAATTCCTTTAAGCTTTAATACCTTTAGGCACAACTTTTTAGATTTAATTTTTAGACTTTTAAGTTTCGACGATTTTCTTTCTCATTTTTATTTTTCGACATTTTTCGACGCGCTTTTTCTTTTTCATTTCTACGCTCTAGTTTTTACTACATAGATTTTTATCTTCTTTAAATCTCGACGAAAAATTATTGTAAGCGATTAAATTGATAGACATCCAAATTTTCTGGTTCGTAGTAATAGTTGGATTTGTTAGTGGCGAGTTGTGGACTTCCGATTTAAAGGGTCTTGGCTACCTGCTGCATCTATTGGCTATTCGAAACGTGGGCAAAAGCAGAAAAGTCTATTAATTTGATAACTTATATAATTTTTAGTTTTATAACTAATAGAATAATTAGTAAATGCACCACATTGTAGCTAAAATTTGGTAAAAAGCGTATTATGGAAAATCTCGAAAATATTTTAGAAACTCTTTATGACATACGAAATCAATACCCTCAAACGGGTGTTGATGACAATTCGTTCGGTCAATCTTGGATCACGAATAACGAAACAATAACTGGTTGTGAAATCTGTGGAGATTATCATTCAACATGGGAATGTTATTATTACGTTTCTATGGAAAATTATGCACCCATGGAACTTGAATAGAATGATTATGAAGAATACAATTCAAATTGGGATTATTCCCAAGAATATATCCAAACTCAACAATCAGAGAACGAGAAAAATTAAGTGTCTGAAAATTCTTTAGATTATATGAAAATCAAACTCGAAGAACTTGATGCTCAAAATGAACAAATGAGAGAGTTTGTAAATAGGCAAGCTGAAACTTTATCAGACTACACACCTGTTAATCTGAGGAGTATTGTGCAAGAAAATCTCATATCATTGAATTTTGATGAATTCGAGAGCTCCGAAATCACCAACTATCCCGATGATACTTTTTATCCAGTCTTACCAATTTCACAACATATCGACACATTAGCCTCTACCGACGAAATCATCGATCCATCAATGGATGAAGAAGAAGTAAGGGTGACAAATTGGTACTCTTGGGAAAACGATAACGTTGAAAATTTTACCCCCGAGACCAAAGTAGTGGAACCGATAAGGACCGTTAATGAAGAAGAATTTGCTTCGATCCAGCCACAACCTTCCAACCCAATATTCTCACTAGACGAGTCATCTACCGAAGATGAACTACGAGCTGTAATAGATAATGACACCTCGAATTTCACCCAATTGGGTAATAGAGGTGAAAACTTTGATCCCGAGAATGAACGGAAGGAAATGTTAGGAATTGTCCACCCTAAAGAAATATGTATGTCGGTGTATATCGATCCATTTGACCAAAAACCAGAAAAGAGACATATCTATTTACTAAAAGCTACACTTAAAAAAGAATTAATTAGTGACGATCGGGTGGGTCTAAACTTTAAACCCATTGATATATTATACACCACCCGAGATGTGAATAACTGGCTCACTATTCTAATTCGTGGAACTTATTCTACCGACTTCACATGTCGTCAGCTAAGTGTGGGGAAGTTTAACCCCACTTAACGTTAAATTAGGGGTTTGGATTAGTACATAACTCGTTAATAAACATGCATGATGAGTAAGGGTAAAAGACGCATTTTCAAAATTAGCAAACAGTTCAGAAAAGCAACCGTTTTTGAAAAAAAACATGTGTGATAAAACAAGAAGGAATGAACGATGAGGTGCACCATATATCATTCAACGAGCTTTGAAATTAAAAACTAGGTATTTTTAATCATTTTTCTACACTAATCACCCTCATGAATTTATAATAGTCCGATTTTATGCAAATGAGGGCATTGCATGATCTCAAGTGTGGGGAAGGGTTATAAATTCTCCCGGGTTTATACTTGGTTTATTTTCTAAATTTTGTGAAAATTTTAAAAATTTTCAACTAAATGAATTCAAAATCATGTTTATACATATTTATGAACGATAAAACTAGGTGTTAATACTGAAATTATTGTTACCCTAAAAAGAGGACATAAATTGAGAAACAACTAAAACGCTTGAATTTATTTATTAAGATATAAAAAGACACATGAAAAAAATCAAGTGTGGGGAGAATGTACCAAGTTATTCAATTAAAAACTATCTATCACATGTTTCTGTAAAGTTTATTGCAGGTGCTTTTGTTTTGGACTAAATTAACTATTTTACCCGATTTACTGTAATATATTTGAAAGAAAGATGGATCTACACGATGAATCAATTCCATCATTAAAAGGAAGTAAAGTCTTTCGAAAAAGACACGCGCTTCTTGATTTAGATCAAGAAGTTGTCGTCCAGGCGAAAAATCTAGAAAAGTCATCTCTAAAATCAACAGGAAATCCACGGACCTCAGCATCAAACATGGTCGCCATGTGGTCAGACTTATCCTAACCATGAGAGGATCTGTCTCGTAAAATGGGGAGGGCGCCGTGCAAATTAGCTTGATAAGACTAATGAATCAGACCCCCAGAAAGGATAATCTCCTTAAAGATTAAAAAGCAGCTTTTAAGCCTGATATTACTCAATCCTTGAGATTGACCTTAAAGATTGAGAATTACAAACTCATGGAATTCGATGATATCTAAACTCGAGCTTGAACGAGAAAATATTTTGATCAAAATTACAAACCGATTTGTTTTCTGAAACCTATTTTCAATGCGTTCATTACCATTGAACGTAAAATCCGGAGAATTCATCAAAATTCATTAGGTCACCTGAACCAAATCGAGTGTCAACCGTAAGAACGGTGGTTGCATAGCATGGTCGGAGACAGGACCTTGTGCCAGACCGAAAAATCATAGGGTGATCTTTACTATTTCTCCTACAAAGGATAGTAACTGCATCCGACACGTTTTAGACCATGAACATCTGCATGTCATTAGACATTGCCTTAACAGTTGCTTATTCATCGCTTTCCTTTACAACTGGACGGTGATATACGGAGCAAGTATACTGGACGTGTTGCTTTCCTAATACAAGGTTAGCAAGTGGGTGACATAAAACCGCAAGTTTTGAGCTAAAATTTTAAAATCTGAAACCCACAAAACCCACAAAAGCATTTTGCAAACACCGGTAAAGGGCTATTCCAGAAAACTTATCTAGGGTAAAAGCTAGAATGAATTTTCAAAAGATCAAATGTTTTCATAAAGATCCAATTTCCTTAAAGGATCTAAATTTTCATAGTCACGTGGGACTGTAAACCACATCGTTACTATCATTGTTTATACCGCCGTATCAAAATCACTGATGTATAAAGTGTGAGAATAAAAAAGTGATTCGAGTGAAGTGTGATTTAATTTCAAGTTCTGTATTGCTTGAGGACAAGCAACATTCAAGTGTGGGGATATTTGATAGTGCTCTAAATGAACATATATTTAGTAGCAATATCCTTCCAATATGTAAAGTTTTCAGTTGCAATTGTTCTATTTTCAAGTAATATTCGTTTAAATAAATAAATGCGAAGACAAAAGGCAAAAAACAAAGATTTGAAGACGCAAAGGTTCAAAAAGCTCAAATGTACAAGATACAATCCAAGTGGTTCAATTTATTGATGAGAAACGTCTAAAATTGACAAGAGTACTGTAGTGACCCGAACTTTTCCATGTTTATATATATTAATTGAGATTGATATTTACATAATTAAATGTTTCCAACATGTTAAGCAATCAAACTTGTTAAGACTTGATTAATTGAAATATGTTTCATATAGACAATTGACCACCCAAGTTGACCGGTGATTCACAAACGTTAAAACTTGTAAAAACTATATGATGACATATATATGGATATATATATAGTTAACATGATACTATGATAAGTAAACATATCATTAAGTATATTAACAATGAACTACATATGTAAAAACAAGACTACTAACTTAATGATTTTTAAACGAGACATATATGTAACGATTATCGTTGTAAAGACATTTAATGTTTATATATATCATATTAAGAGATATTCATACATGATAATATCATGATAATATAATAATTTAAAATCTCATTTGATATTATAAACATTGGGTTAACAATATTTAACAAGATCGTTAACCTAAAGGTTTCAAAACAACACTTACATGTAACGACTAACGATGACTTAACGACTTAGTTAAAATGTATATACATGTAGTGTTTTAATATGTATTTATACACTTTTGAAAGACTTCAATACACTTATCAAAATACTTCTACTTAACAAAAATGCTTACAATTACATCCTCGTTCAGTTTCATCAACAATTCTACTCGTACACACCCGTATTCGTACTCGTACAATACACAGCTTTTAGATGTATGTACTATTGGTATATACACTCCAATGATCAGCTCTTAGCAGCCCATGTGAGTCACCTAACACATGTGGGAACCATCATTTGGCAACTAGCATGAAATATCTCATAAAATTACAAAAATATGAGTAATCATTCGTGACTTATTTACATGAAAACAAAATTACATATCCTTTATATCTAATCCATACACCAACGACCAAAAACACCTACAAACACTTTCATTCTTCAATTTTCTTCATCTAATTGATCTCTCTCAAGTTCTATCTTCAAGTTCTAAGTGTTCTTCATAAATTCTACAAGTTCTAGTTACATAAAATCAAGAATACTTTCAAGTTTGCTAGCTCACTTCCAATCTTGTAAGGTGATCATCCAACCTCAATAAATCTTTGTTTCTTACAGTAGGTTATCATTCTAATACAAGGTAATAATCATATTCAAACTTTGGTTCAATTTCTATAACTATAACAATCTTATTTCAAGTGATGATCTTACTTGAACTTGTTTTCGTGTCATGATTCTGCTTCAAGAACTTCGAGCCATCCATGGATCCGTTGAAGCTAGATCCATTTTTCTCTTTTCCAGTAGGTTTATCCAAGGAACTTAAGGTAGTAATGATGTTCATAACATCATTCGATTCATACATATAAAGCTATCTTATTCGAAGGTTTAAACTTGTAATCACTAGAACATAGTTTAGTTAATTCTAAACTTGTTCGCAAACAAAAGTTAATCCTTCTAACTTGACTTTTAAAATCAACTAAACATATGTTCTATATCTATATGATATTCTAACTTAATGATTTAAAACCTGGAAACACGAAAAACACCGTAAAACCGGATTTACGCCGTCGTAGTAACACCGCGGGCTGTTTTGGGTTAGTTAATTAAAAACTATGATAAACTTTGATTTAAAAGTTGTTATTCTGAGAAAATGATTTTTATTATGAACATGAAACTATATCCAAAAATTATGGTTAAACTCAAAGTGGAAGTATGTTTTCTAAAATGGTCATCTAGACGTCGTTCTTTCGACTGAAATGACTACCTTTACAAAAACGACTTGTAACTTATTTTTTCGACTATAAACCTATAATTTTTCTATTTAGATTCATAAAATAGAGTTTAATATGAAACCATAGCAATTTGATTCACTCAAAACGGATTTAAAATGAAGAAGTTATGGGTAAAACAAGATTGGATAATTTTTCTCATTTTAGCTACGTGAAAATTGGTAACAAATCTATTCCAACCATAACTTAATCAACTTGTATTGTATATTATGTAATCTTGAGATACCATAGACACGTATACAATGTTTCAACCTATCATGTCGACACATCTATATATATTTCGGAACAACCATAGACACTCTATATGTGAATGTTGGAGTTAGCTATACAGGGTTGAGGTTGATTCCAAAATATATATAGTTTGAGTTGTGATCAATACTGAGATACGTATACACTGGGTCGTGGATTGATTCAAGATAATATTTATCGATTTATTTCTGTACATCTAACTGTGGACAACTAGTTGTAGGTTACTAACGAGGACAGCTGACTTAATAAACTTAAAAACATCAAAATATATTAAAAGTGTTGTAAATATATTTTAAACATACTTTGATATATATGTATATATTGTTATAGGTTCGTGAATCAACCAGTGGCCAAGTCTTACTTCCCGACGAAGTAAAAATCTGTGAAAGTGAGTTATAGTCCCACTTTTAAAATCTAATATTTTTGGGATGAGAATACATGCAGGTTTTATAAATGATTTACAAAATAGACACAAGTACGTGAAACTACATTCTATGGTTGAATTATCGAAATCGAATATGCCCCTTTTTATTAAGTCTGGTAATCTAAGAATTAGGGAACAGACACCCTAATTGACGCGAATCCTAAAGATAGATCTATTGGGCCTAACAAACCCCATCCAAAGTACCGGATGCTTTAGTACTTCGAAATTTATATCATATCCGAAGGGTGTCCCGGAATGATGGGGATATTCTTATATATATGCATCTTGTTAATGTCGGTTACCAGGTGTTCACCATATGAATGATTTTTATCTCTATGTATGGGATGTGTATTGAAATATGAAATCTTGTGGTCTATTATTTTGATTTGATATATATAGGTTAAACCTATAACTCACCAACATTTTTGTTGACGTTTTAAGCATGTTTATTCTCAGGTGATTATTAAGAGCTTCCGCTGTCGCATACTTAAATAAGGACGAGATTTGGAGTCCATGCTTGTATGATATTGCGTAAAAACTGCATTCAAGAAACTTATTTTGTTGTAACATATTGGTATTGTAAACCATTATGTAATGGTCGTGTGTAAACAAGATATTTTAGATTATCATTATTTGATAATCTACGTAAAGCTTTTTAAACCTTTATTGATAAAATAAAGGTTATGGTTTGTTTTAAAATGAATGCAGTCTTTGAAAAACGTCTCATATAGAGGTCAAAACCTCGCAACGAAATCAATTAATATGGAACGTTTTTAATCAATAAGAACGGGACATTTCAGTTGGTATCAGAGCGTTGGTCTTAGAGAACCAGAATTTTGCATTAGTGTGTCTTATCGAGTTTGTTAGGATGCATTAGTGAGTCTGGACTTCGACCGTGTTTACTTGAAAAATGATTGCTTAACAAATTTTGTTGGAAAATATATATTTTTAACATGTGAATATTATGTGATTTATTAATCTCTTAACGCGTTTGATATTATGTGATAGATGTCTACCTCTAGAACAAGTCCCATTGACTCACCTAATAATAATGAAGAGTCAAATGTAAATTGGAATGATTCGTGGACTGATTCGCAAGTTCCCGAAGAGGAACCGGAAGAAGAGTCGGAACCGGAAGAAGAATCGGAACCGGATGAAGAAATAGAACCGGTGGGGGAAATAATAAAACGGTTAAGTAAAAGAAAATCCTCAACCAACCGACCAAGGTTAATTATGGTCAATGGTGTTTCCGCCAAGGAAGCAAAATATTGGGAGGATTACCAATTCTCTGATGAATCGGATTCCGACGAGAATTCCGATGATGTTATAGAAATTACCCCAACTGAATTTAAAAAGGCAAAAGAAAATAATAAGGGAAAGGGCATAAAAATAGAGAAATCTAATTCCAACTCCGATGAACTTTATATGTATCGTCAACCCCCGAAGTCCTTAAGTTGTAACAATGACCCGGGAACCTCTAAACCACCAGGTTTTTCTAAACCAATGTGGAAAACGACGGCTCGTATTAGGGGAACATCATATATCCCTAGAAACTTGGCAAAACGAACCAAAACCGAAGAAGAAGAAACAAGCGAGTCGGAATAAGATAGTTGTATTCGTGTGGTGTAATATATGTAATATAGTGTGCTTATGCTTTATGATATATGTAAAAATTGCTTGTATTAATAAGTATTTTTTTTATGAATCTAACTCTTGTCTATTTTACAGTATAAAAACACAAAATGGATAGACAACCCAATATTTTAAGAGACCTACCCGGAGACATGATTAATGAAATCTTGTCTAGAGTCGGTCAGAATTCTTCGACATAATTATTTAAGGCGAGATCAGTTTGTAAGACATTCGAAGAACGTTCCAAGAATGCCTTGATTTATAAAAGGCTTTCGTTCGAAAGATGGGGGATATCACATTGGGAAATCCATAAGTTACGATGTGTTTACTTTGACGCATATATTGCGGGGAACCCAAATGCTATTTTACGCAATGGGTTAAGAAATTATTTTGACTCAATATATCCGAATATTGGACTTCGTGATTTAGAAAAAGCGGCTAACATGCAACATAAAGAAGCATGTTATGCTTACGGATTAGTAATGTTCGCTTCTCACCAAAGTGAGAACAAGAACATCAGGCAACAACTATTAAACAAAACGTTCCCACAAGTGACGGAGTCGGTAATTGGGGTAAGAAATGAGGTTTTTAGATTGTTACGGGACTGTTGGACATTACGTAACCCTCGTCCCTTTGACGATGTTACAACATGCTGTCTTATCAACGGCCATAACGGTTATGTTCCACAAGACCAAGGATGGGAAGTAATCCTAGTAAAACCAGAATGCATGACTTGTTTCTGGACGTATGAATTACGTGTCTTTATTGCCTTTGCTGAACGACTTGTGTACTAGCTAGAATTATCTTCACAACCATCTTGTATCAAATTTATTGTGTGCTATATTTCATGCTATATGTAAAATAAGCGGTATTGTAAGTTTGTAAAATATTGTGTAAAAGTTTGAACGCGAAATATTATTATAATCAGTATTTCATATAGAATTGTAGTAGTTGAATTGTATATTAGCTACTAAGTATGAACTTAACGGGTAGGTACTACCCGAATTTAAACTTATAAAACGCTAATATGAAGAAAAAGCTTTTATAAATGAGTTCATATTGTGCAACGAAATACTATTAACTACTCTTAATATTCTGTATGATTAACTTGTTCCATTTGACTATTTTGAAGGAAATGGCACCGACTACTCGACACACCGTGAATATGAATGAAGAGGAATTCCGTACTTTTCTAGCTTCAAACATAGCCGCAGTACAGGCTGCGCTACATACCAACAATAACCTTGGATCTAGCAGTTTAGGAAATCGTGTAGGATGCACCTACAAAGAATTCACAGCCTGCAAACCGTTGGAATTTGATGGAACCGAAGGACCGATCGGATTGAAACGGTGGACCGAGAAGGTCGAATCAGTGTTTGCCATAAGTAAGTGTACTGAAGAGGACAAAGTGAAGTACGCTATGCATACCTTCACAGGTGCTGCGTTAACATGGTAGAATACCTATCTAGAGCAAGTGGGACAAGACGATGCGTACGCACTACCGTGGTCAGCATTCAAGCACTTGATGAACGAGAAGTACCGTCCCAGAACCGAGGTCAATAAGCTCAAGACAGAACTTAGAGGGTTACGAACTCAAGGATTTGATATTACCACGTACGAAAGACGATTCACAGAATTATGCCTATTGTGTCCAGGAGCATTCGAAGATGAGGAAGAGAAGATCGACGCGTTTGTGAAAGGATTACCGGAAAGAATCCAAGAAGATATAAGTTCACACGAGCCCACCTCCATACAACAGGCATGTAGAATGGCTCACAAACTAGTGAACCAGATTGAGGAAAGAATTAAAGAACAGACGGCTGAAGAGGCCAATGTGAAGCAAGTTAAAAGAAAGTGGGAGGAAAACGGTGATAAGAATCACCAATACAACAACAACAGCAATTACAATAATAATCGCAACAATTATCCCAACAATCGCAACATCAATCGCAACTACAACAAACGGCCCAACAACAACAACAACAACAACAACAACAACAACAACAACAACAACAACAGCAACTACAACAATCATCCCAACAACAATAACAACCGCAACAACAACAACAATCAGAAGCAGCTATGCCAAAGGTTTGAAAAGTATCACTCGGGGTTCTGCACCAAATTTTGCAACAAGTGTAAAAGAAATGGTCATAGCGCGGCGAAGTGTGAGGTCTACGGACCAGGGGTTAACAGAACGAAAGGAACAAATGGTGTCAGAACGAGTAACAGCGAAGCAAGTAGTGTCGGAGCAAGTTATGCCAATGTAGTTTGTTATAAATGTGGAAAACCGGGCCACATTATTAGAAATTGCCCGAACCAGGAGAACACGAATGGACAAGGCCGCGGAAGAGTTTTCAATATTAATGCGGCAGAGGCACAGGAAGACCCGGAGCTTGTTACGGGTACGTTTCTTATTGACAATAAATCTGCTTACGTTTTATTTGATTCGGGTGCGGATAGAAGCTATATGAGTAGAGATTTTTGTGCTAAATTAAGTTGCCCATTGACGCCTTTGGATAGTAAATTTTTACTCGAATTAGCAAATGGTAAATTAATTTCAGCAGATAATATATGTCGAAATCGAGAAATTAAACTGGTTAGTGAAACATTTAAGATTGATTTGATACCAGTAGAGTTAGGGAGTTTTGATGTAATAGTTGGCATGGACTGGCTGAAGAAGGTGAAAGAAGAAATCGTATGTTATAAAAATGCAATTCGCATTGTACGAGAAGAAGGAGAACCCTTAATGGTGTACGGAGAAAAGGGCAACATGAAGCTACATCTATTAGTAATTTGAAGGCACAAAAACTAATAAGAAAAGGTTGCTATGCTGTTCTAGCACACGTCGAGAAAGTACAAACTGAAGAAAAGAGCATCAATGATGTTCCCGTCGCAAAAGAATTTCCCGATGTATTTCCGAAAGAATTACCTGGACTACCTCCACATCGATCTGTTGAATTTCAAATAGATCTTGTACCAGGAGCTGCACCAATAGCTCGTGCTCCTTATAGACTCGCACCCAGCGAGATGAAAGAACTGCAAAGCCAACTGCAAGAACTATTAGAACGTGGTTTCATTCGACCAAGCACATCACCGTGGGGAGCTCCTGTTTTGTTTGTCAAGAAGAAAGATGGTACATTCAGGTTGTGTATCGACTACCGAGAGTTGAACAAACTTACCATTAAGAACCGCTACCCACTACCGAGAATCGACGACTTATTTGATCAACTACAAGGCTCGTCTGTTTATTCAAAGATTGACTTACGTTCCGAGTATCATCAAATGCGGGTGAAAGAAGATGATATTCCAAAGACTGCTTTCAGAACACGTTACAGTCATTACGAGTTTATGGTCATGCCGTTTGGTTTAACTAATGCACCAGCTGTGTTCATGGACCTTATGAACCGAGTGTGTGGACCATACCTTGACAAGTTTGTCATTGTTTTCATTGATGACATACTTATTTACTCAAAGAATGACCAAGAACACGGTGAACATTTGAAAAAGGTGTTAGAAGTATTGAGGAAGGAAGAATTGTACGCTAAGTTTTCAAAGTGTGCATTTTGGTTGGAAGAAGTTCAATTCCTCGGTCATATAGTGAACAAAGAAGGTATTAAGGTGGATCCGGCAAAGATAGAAACTGTTGAAAAGTGGGAAACCCCGAAAACTCCGAAACACATACGCCAGTTTTTAGGACTAGCTGGTTACTACAGAAGGTTCATCCAAGACTTTTCCAGAATAGCAAAACCCTTGACTGCATTAACGCATAAAGGGAAGAAATTTGAATGGAAGGATGAACAAGAGAAAGCGTTCCAGTTATTGAAGAAAAAGCTAACTACGGCACCTATATTGTCATTGCCTGAAGGGAATGATGATTTTGTGATTTATTGTGACGCATCAAAGCAAGGTCTCGGTTGTGTATTAATGCAACGAATGAAGGTGATTGCTTATGCGTCTAGACAATTGAAGATTCATGAACAAAATTATACGACGCATGATTTGGAATTAGGCGCGGTTATTTTTGCATTAAAGACTTGGAGGCACTACTTATATGGGGTCAAAAGTATTATATATACCGACCACAAAAGTCTTCAACACATATTTAATCAGAAACAACTGAATATGAGGCAGCGTAGGTGGATTGAATTGTTGAATGATTACGACTTTGAGATTCGTTACCACCTGGGAAAGGCAAATGTGGTAGCCGACGCCTTGAGCAGGAAGGACAGAGAACCCATTCGAGTAAAATCTATGAATATAATGATTCACAATAACCTTACTACTCAAATAAAGGAGGCGCAACAAGGAGTTTTAAAAGAGGAAAATTTAAAGGATGAAATACCCAAAGGATCGGAGAAGCATCTTAATATTCGGGAAGACGGAACCCGGTATAGGGCTGAAAGGATTTGGGTACCAAAATTTGGAGATATGAGAGAAATGGTACTTAGAGAAGCTCATAAAACCAGAACCTCAATACATCCTGGAACGGGGAAGATGTACAAGGATCTCAAGAAACATTTTTGGTGGCCGGGTATGAAAGCCGATGTTGCTAAATACGTAGGAGAATGTTTGATGTGTTCTAAGGTCAAAGCTGAGCATCAGAAACCATCAGGTCTACTTCAACAACCCGAAATCCCGAAATGGAAATGGGAAAACATTACCATGGATTTCATCACTAAATTACCAAGGACTGCAAGTGGTTTTGATACTATTTGGGTAATAGTTGATCGTCTCACCAAATCAGCACACTTCCTGCCAATAAGAGAAGATGACAAGATGGAGAAGTTAGCACGACTGTATTTGAAGGAAGTCGTCTCCAGACATGGAATACCAATCTCTATTATCTCTGATAGGGATGGCAGATTTATTTTAAGATTCTGGCAGACATTACAGCAAGCATTAGGAACTCGTCTAGACATGAGTACTGCCTATCATCCACAAACTGATGGGCAGAGCGAAAGGACGATACAAACGCTTGAAGACATGCTACGAGCATGTGTTATTGATTTCGGAAACAGTTGGGATCGACATCTACCGTTAGCAGAATTTTCCTACAACAACAGCTACCATTCAAGCATTGAGATGGCGCCGTTTGAAGCACTTTATGGTAGAAAGTAAAGGTCTCTGATTTGTTGGAGTGAAGTGGGGGATAGATAGATTACGGGTCCGGAGATTATACAAGAAACTACCGAGAAGATCATCCAAATTCAACAACGGTTGAAAACCGCCCAAAGTCGACAAAAGAGCTACGCTGACATTAAAAGAAAAGATATAGAATTTGAAATTGGAGAGATGGTCATGCTTAAAGTTGCACCTTGGAAAGGCGTTGTTCGATTTGGTAAACGAGGGAAATTAAATCCAAGGTATATTGGACCATTCAAGATTATTGATCGCGTCGGACCAGTAGCTTACCGACTTGAGTTACCTCAACAACTCGTGGCTGTACATAACACTTTCCACGTCTCGAATTTGAAGAAATGTTTTGCTAAAGAAGATCTCACAATTCCGTTAGATGAAATCCAAATCAACGAAAAACTCCAATTCATCGAACAACCCGTCGAAATAATGGATCGTGTGGTTAAAAGACTTAAGCAAAACAAGATACCAATTGTTAAGGTTCGATGGAATGCTCGTAGAGGACCCGAGTTCACCTGGGAGCATGAAGATCAGATGAAGAAGAAATACCCGCATTTATTTCCAGAAGATACGTCAACACCTCCAACTGCTTAAAATTTCGGGACGAAATTTATTTAACGAGTAGGTACTGTAGTGACCCGAACTTTTCCATGTTTATATATATTAATTGAGATTGATATTTACATGATTAAATGTTTCCAACATGTTAAGCAATCAAACTTGTTAAGACTTGATTAATTGAAATATGTTTCATATAGACAATTGACCACCCAAGTTGACCGGTGATTCACGAACGTTAAAACTTGTAAAAACTATATGATGACATATATATGGATATATATATATATAGTTAACATGATACTATGATAATTAAACATATCATTAAGTATATTAACAATGAACTACATATGTAAAAACAAGACTACTAGCTTAATGATTTTTAAACGAGACATATATGTAACGATTATCGTTGTAAAGACATTTAATGTATATATATCATATTAAGAGATATTCATAAATGATAATATCATGATAATATAATAATTTAAAATCTAATTTGATATTATAAACATTGGGTTAACAACATTTAACAAGATCGTTAACCTAAAGGTTTCAAAACAACACTTACATGTAACGACTAACGATGACTTAACGACTCAGTTAAAATGTATATACATGTAGTGTTTTAATATGTATTTATACACTTTTGAAAGACTTCAATACACTTATCAAAATACTTCTACTTAACAAAAATGCTTACAATTACATCCTCGTTCAGTTTCATCAACAATTCTACTCGTATACACCCGTATTCGTACTCGTACAATACACAGCTTTTAGATGTATGTACTATTGGTATATACACTCCAATGATCAGCTCTTAGCAGCCCATTTGAGTCATCTAACACATGTGGGAACCATCATTTGGCAACTAGCATGAAATAACTCATAAAATTACAAAAATATGAGTAATCATTCATGACTTATTTACATGAAAACAAAATTACATATCCTTTATATCTAATCCATACACCAACGACCAAAAACACCTACAAATACTTTCATTCTTCAATTTTCTTCATCTAATTGATCTCTCTCAAGTTCTATCTTCAAGTTCTAAGTGTTCTTCATAAATTCTACAAGTTCTAGTTACATAAAATCAAGAATACTTTCAAGTTTGCTAGCTCACTTCCAATCTTGTAAGGTGATCATCCAACCTCAAGAAATCTTTATTTCTTACATTAGGTTATCATTCTAATACAAGGTAATAATCATATTCAAACTTTAGTTCAATTTCTATAACTATAACAATCTTATTTCAAGTGATGATCTTACTTGAACTTGTTTTCGTGTCATGATTCTGCTTCAAGAACTTCGAGCCATCCAAGGATCCGTTGAAGCTAGATCCATTTTTCTATTTTCCAGTAGGTTTATCCAAGGAACTTAAGGTAGTAATGATGTTCATAACATCATTCGATTCATACATATAAAGCTATCTTATTCGAAGGTTTAAACTTGTAATCACTAGAAAATAGTTTAGTTAATTCTAAACTTGTTCGCAAACAAAAGTTAATCCTTCTAACTTGACTTTTAAAATTAACTAAACACATGTTCTATATGTATATGATATGCTAACTTAATGATTTAAAACCTGGAAACACGAAAAACACCGTAAAACCGGATTTACGCCGTCGTAGTAACACCGCGGGCTGTTTTGGGTTAGTTAATTAAAAACTATGATAAACTTTGATTTAAAAGTTGTTATTCTGAGAAAATGATTTTTATTATGAACATGAAACTATATCCAAAAATTATGGTTAAACTCAAAGTGGAAGTATGTTTTCTAAAATGGTCATCTAGACGTCGTTCTTTCGACTGAAATGACTACCTTTACAAAAATGACTTGTAACTTATTTTTCTGACTATAAACCTATACTTTTTCTGTTTAGATTCATAAAATAGAGTTTAATATGAAACCATAGCAATTTGATTCACTCAAAACGGATTTAAAATGAAGAAGTTATGGGTAAAACAAGATTGGATAATTTTTCTCATTTTAGCTACGTGAAAATTGGTAACAAATCTATTCCAACCATAACTTAATCAACTTGTATTGTATATTATATAATCTTGAGATACCATAGACACGTATACAATGTTTCGACCTATCATGTCGACACATCTATATATATTTCGGAACAACCATAGACACTCTATATGTGAATGTTGGAGTTAGCTATACAGGGTTGAGGTTGATTCCAAAATATATATAGTTTGAGTTGTGATCAATACTGAGATACGTATACACTAGGTCGTGGATTGATTCAAGATAATATTTATCGATTTATTTCTGTACATCTAACTGTGGACAACTAGTTGTAGGTTACTAACGAGGACAGCTGACTTAATAAACTTAAAACATCAAAATATATTAAAAGTGTTGTAAATATATTTTGAACATACTTTGATATATATGTATATATTGTTATAGGTTCGTGAATCAACCAGTGGCCAAGTCTTACTTCCCGACGAAGTAAAAATTTGTGAAAGTGAGTTATAGTCCCACTTTTAAAATCTAATATTTTTGGGATGAGAATACATGCAGGTTTTATAAATGATTTACAAAATAGACACAAATACGTGAAACTACATTCTATGGTTGAATTATCGAAATCGAATATGCCCCTTTTTATTAAGTCTGGTAATCTAAGAATTAGGGAACAGACACCCTAATTGACGCGAATCCTAAAGATAGATCTATTGGGCCTAACAAACCCCATCCAAAGTACCGGATGCTTTAGTACTTCGAAATTTATATCATATCCGAAGGGTGTCCCGGAATGATGGGGATATTCTTATATATATGCATCTTGTTAATGTCGGTTACCAGGTGTTCACCATATGAATGATTTTTATCTCTATGTATGGGATGTGTATTGAAATATGAAATCTTGTGGTCTATTATTATGATTTGATATATATAGGTTAAACCTATAACTCACCAACATTTTTGTTGACGTTTTAAGCATGTTTATTCTCAGGTGATTATTAAGAGCTTCCGCTGTCGCATACTTAAATAAGGACGAGATTTGGAGTCCATGCTTGTATGATATTGTGTAAAAACTGCATTCAAGAAACTTATTTTGTTGTAACATATTGGTATTGTAAACCATTATGTAATGGTCGTGTGTAAACAGGATATTTTAGATTATCATTATTTGATAATCTACGTAAAGCTTTTTAAACCTTTATTGATGAAATAAAGGTTATGGTTTGTTTTAAAATGAATGCAGTCTTTGAAAAACGTCTCATATAGAGGTCAAAACCTCGCAACGAAATCAATTAATATGGAACGTTTTTAATCAATAAGAACGGGACATTTCAAGTACAAGTCGCGAAACGCAAAGTACAAGATATTAAATTATACGAAAGGACGTTCGAAAATCCGGAACCGGGACATAAATCGGGCATAAATGCGCGACGCAACGGACCTAAAATTACAAGTCAACTATGCACAAGAATATAATATAATATATAAATAATTATATAAAATTATATATATATTATATTATATAATATAACGTCGACAAGCAAATGGCCAAAAATTGGTGAGCTGGAATCCGAAGCTACTCACTCGCGGAGCTGTAAGGCACAAAACCTCCGCACTCGCGGAGCCGCCAGGATCAAAAATGTGCCTATAAAAGCTCGAGCTTTCTGCTGAATCCTTACACTTTTTTTAATTACTCCCTCTGTAGTATAGTATAATATATATATATATATATATATATATATATATATATATATATATATATATATATATATATAAGTTAGTTTTATATTAGATTAGTTTGGGTTATGTAAAAGTTATTTTACGGGTTTTAAAGTCGAAGTTCCGTCTGTGTAAAGCTATGCGATAAATACTCAATGTAAGTTATGTTCTCCTTTTTAAATTAATGTCTCGTAACTAAGTTGTTATTATGCTTATTTAATGCCGAAGTAATCGTGATGTTGGGCTAAATATTAAATTTGGGTAATTGAGCTTTGGACCATATTGGGGTTTGGATAAAAGAACGACACTTGTGGAAATTAGACTATGGGCTATTAATGGGGTTTATATTAACTTAACGATACCTCGTCAATTTAATATAAAGGTTATAATTTGACGTATCTATAAATAACCACATACGCTTAATCGGGTACGGTGGGTGGGATATCTATAAATACCAATAATTGTTCATTTTACCGGACACGGAACTGGATTAATAGTTAATGGATTAGTTGAAACAGGGGTGGATTATATTCAAGGGTAATTGATGTAATTGTTAACAAAGTAGTAAAACCTTGGACTACACGTAGTCGATAACCTGGTGTATTCATTAAATAAAGTATTAAGACCTTGTTACAATTTGAACCCCCAATTAATTGGAATATTTGACTTCGGTTATAAGGATAATTTGACGAAGACTCTCGCACTTTATATTTATGACTGATGGACTATTATAGACAAAACTGTATAGACATATTGAATAATCCAGGACAAAGGACAATTAACTCATAGTAATAAACTAAAATCAACACGTCAAACATCATGATTACGGAAGTTTAAATAAGCATAATTCCTTTATTTCATATTTAATTGCACTTTTAATTATCGCACTTTAATTTATTGTCATTTTAATTATCGTACTTTTTAATTATCGCAACTTTTATTTACTGTTATTTTATTTTATCGCACTTTAATTTATCGCACTTTAATTATTGTCATTTACTTTATGCTTTAAATTAAGTTATTTTTTTTTACGTTAGGTTTTAACTGCGACTTAAGACATAAAATCGACAAACCGGTCATTAAACGGTAAAAACCCCCTTTTATAATAATAATACTACTTATATATATTTTTACAAATATAGTTTTTAAAAATATAGCGTTAAACTTGGCTAGCTCCCTGTAGAACGAACCGGACTTACTAAAAACTACACTACTGTACGATTAGGTACACTGCCTATAAGTGTTGTAGCAAGGTTTAGGTATATCCACTCTATAAATAAATAAATAACTTGTGTAAAATTGTATCGTATTTAATAGTATTTCCTAGTAAAATATTATAGTATTTAGTACCCCTTCGCTTTAACATCATCGCTCAAGGGATCAGCTGTTGCTTCCTCATTACTGTCTGAGATTTCAATTGCCCTTCTGCTTGACTCACTCGGATCTGCTTCATCATCATTTTTCCTCTTTTTCGTAGATGAATTTTTTTGAGAGCCCCCCCTTTTTAATGAAATCATAAGTGGGTCGATGAGAGTTATGATGAGTGATTTCAAGGTGCTCGAACATTCTGTTAAGGTGCATTCCATAAGGAAGTCCTCGAGTGGTTTCAGTGATGAGATTGCTCATTCTTGAAGCCATTAGAAAAACTATGTTAACAGTTTTCTTCTTTTCTAAGCACCATAATAAGGCAAGTTGAGTGGCATGAATATTGGAATGATTTCCAGCTTTACTTGGATACAAGACATGATAATCATTTGAGGCAATCTCTGTTTTGTCATAATCCTTTATTTGTAATTAACACATTTGCTAAATCTCTATTGGTTGGTCAACATGTCATTGATGACACTAACCCAGTTTAATCACAAAGCATTTGTTTGTAATTAATTTAGTGTAGTAATAATGTCTTGACATATTTAAGCAAGTAATAACAATTAAGCATGTTGCAAGACATCAAGTTAATCAAGTTTAAACTTATTCATAAACTTAATTTTAGACTTAAGCAAACCTACGTGTGTTAATGTTTTGTCGTGTTTCAAGTTTACTAGATTATGACATTCCAAATATTATCCAAGTAGCACAAGCATATAATGAAGTAGTCCAAATACTAGTTAGTGAAATCTAACTTGTAACACATAGCAAGACATGGTTCATACATATATTAAATAACTACATATCATTTAGCACTTGACACATGGTGAAGTAATACACATGTACTAATAGCAAGTAGTCAAGTAATATACATGTAATGACTAGCAAAAGATCACTAAGTAATCTTAGAATTAAGCACATAGTGATAACATAGCCTCAAACTAAGACTATGTAAGTTTTACTTTCAAAGTGACATTTGCAAGATTAATGTATACGCATACATTAATGTCCAACACATGTACAAGGAAAGAGCAACTCTTGGTTGGGACTTGGTGAATATCCTAAGAATGTCTATATACTTTTTAGATGTACATGTTTTCCTAAAACACTTATGTGTTTTACTTAATCAAGGCTTAATCATCATTAAGGTGTCATTATGAAATGTCCCGTTCTTATTGATTAAAAACGTTCCATATTAATTGATTTCGTTGCGAGGTTTTGACCTCTATATGAGACATTTTTCAAAGACTGCATTCATTTTTAAAACAAACCATAACCTTTATTTCATAGATAAAGGTTTTAAAATGAAATGTCCCGTTCTTATTGATTAAAAACGTTCCATATTAATTGATTTCGTTGCGAGGTTTTGACCTCTATATGAGACGTTTTTCAAAGACTGCATTCATTTTAAAACAAACCATAACCTTTATTTCATCAATAAAGGTTTAAAAAGCTTTACGTAGATTATCAAATAATGATAATCTAAAATACCCTGTTTACACACGACCATTACATAATGGTTTACAATACAAATATGTTACAACAAAATAAGTTTCTTGAATGCAGTTTTTACACAATATCATACAAGCATGGACTCCAAATCTCGTCCTTATTTAAGTATGCGACAACGGAAGCTCTTAATAATCACCTGAGAATAAACATGCTTAAAACGTCAACAAAAATGTTGGTGAGTTATAGGTTTAACTTATATATATCAAATCATAATAATAGACCACAAGATTTCATATTTCAATACACATCCCATACATAGAGATAAAAATCATTCATATGGTGAACACCTGGTAACCGACATTAACAAGATGCATATATAAGAATATCCCCATTATTCCGGGACACCCTTCGGATATGATATAAATTTCGAAGTACTAAAGCATCCGGTTCTTTGGATGGGGTTTGTTAGGCCCAATAGATCTATCTTTAGGATTCGCGTCAATTAGGGTGTCTGTTCCCTAATTCTTAGATTACCAGACTTAATAAAAAGGGGCATATTCGATTTCGATAATTCAACCATAGAATGTAGTTTCACGTACTTGTGTCTACTTTGTAAATCATTTATAAAACCTGTATGTATTCTCATCCCAAAAATATTAGATTTTAAAAAGTGGGACTATAACTCACTTTCACAGATTTTTACTTCGTCGGGAAGTAAGACTTGACCACCGGTTGATTCACGAACCTATAACAATATATACATATATATCAAAGTATGTTTAAAATATATTTACAACACTTTTAATATATTTTGATGTTTTAAGTTTATTAAGTCAGCTGTCCTCGTTAGTAACCTACAACTAGTTGTCCACAGTTAGATGTACAGAAATAAATCGATAAATATTATCTTGAATCAATCCACGACCCAGTGTTTACGTATCTCAGTATTGATCACAACTCAAACTATATATATTTTGGAATCAACCTCAACCCTGTATAGCTAACTCCAATATTCACATATAGAGTGTCTATGGTTGTTCCGAAATATATATAGATGTGTCGACATGATAGGTCGAAACATTGTATACGTGTCTATGGTATCTCAAGATTACATAATATACAATACAAGTTGATTAAGTTATGGTTGGAATAGATTTGTTACCAATTTTCACGTAGCTAAAATGAGAAAAATTATCCAATCTTGTTTTACCCATAACTTCTTCATTTTAAATCCGTTTTGAGTGAATCAAATTGCTATGGTTTCATATTGAACTCTATTTTATGAATCTAAACAGAAAAGTATAGGTTTATAGTCGGAGAAATAAGTTACAAGTTGTTTTTGTAAAGGTAGTCATTTCAGTCGAAAGAACGACGTCTAGATGACCATTTTAGAAAACATAATTCCACTTTGAGTTTAACCATGATTTTTGGATATAGTTTCATGTTCATAATAAAAATCATTTTCTCAGAATAACAACTTTTAAATCAAAGTTTATCATAGTTTTTAATTAACTAACCCAAAACAGCCCGCGGTGTTACTACGACGGCGTAAATCCGGTTTTACAGTGTTTTTCGTGTTTTCAGGTTTTAAATCATTAAGTTAGCATATCATATAGATATAGAACATGTGTTTGGTTGATTTTAAAAGTCAAGTTAGAAGGATTAACTTTTGTTTGCGAACAAGTTTAGAATTAACTAAACTATGTTCTAGTGATTACAAGTTTAAACCTTCGAATAAGATAGCTTTATATGTATGAATCGAATGATGTTATGAACATCATTACTACCTTAAGTTCCTTGGATAAACCTACTGGAAAAGAGAAAAATGGATCTAGCTTCAACGGATCCTTGGATGGCTCGAAGTTCTTGAAGCAGAATCATGACACGAAAACAAGTTCAAGTAAGATCATCACTTGAAATAAGATTGTTATAGTTATAGAAATTGAACCAAAGTTTGAATATGATTATTACCTTGTATTAGAATGATAACCTACTGTAAGAAACAAAGATTTCTTGAGGTTGGATGATCACCTTACAAGATTGGAAGTGAGCTAGCAAACTTGAAAGTATTCTTGATTTTATGAAACTAGAACTTTTGGAATTTATGAAGAACACTTAGAACTTGAAGATAGAACTTGAGAGAGATCAATTAGATGAAGAAAATTGAAGAATGAAAGTGTTTGTAGGTATTTTTGGTCGTTGGTGTATGGATTAGATATAAAGGATATGTAATTTTGTTTTCATGTAAATAAGTCATGAATGATTACTCATATTTTTGTAATTTTATGAGATATTTCATGCTAGTTGCCAAATGATGGTTCCCACATGTGTTAGGTGACTCACATGGGCTGCTAAGAGCTGATCATTGGAGTGTATATACCAATAGTACATATATCTAAAAGCTGTGTATTGTACGAGTACGAATACGGGTGCATACGAGTAGAATTGTTGATGAAACTGAACGAGGATGTAATTGTAAGCATTTTTGTTAAGTAGAAGTATTTTGATAAGTGTCTTGAAGTCTTTCAAAAGTGTATGAATACATATTAAAACACTACATGTATATACATTTTAACTGAGTCGTTAAGTCATCGTTCGTCGTTACATGTAAATGTTGTTTTGAAACCTTTAGGTTAACGATCTTGTTAAATGTTGTTAACCCAATGTTTATAATATTAAAAGAGATTTTAAATTATTATATTATCATGATATTATGATGTACAAATATCTCTTAATATGATATATATACATTAAATGTCGTTACAACGATAATCGTTACATATATGTCTCGTTTCAAAATCATTAAGTTAGTAGTCTTGTTTTTACATATGTAGTTCAATGTTAATATACTTAATGATATGTTTACTTATCATAATATCATGTTAACTATATATATAACCATATATATGTCATCATATAGTTTTTACAAGTTTTAACGTTCGTGAATCACCGGTCAACTTGGGTAGTCAATTGTCTATATGAAACCTATTTCAATTAATCAAGTCTTAACAAGTTTGATTGCTTAATATGTTGGAAACATTTAATCATGTAAATATCAATCTCAATTAATATATATAAACATGGAAAAGTTCGGGTCACTACAGTACCTACCCGTTAAATAAATTTCGTCCCGAAATTTTAAGCTGTTGAAGGTGTTGACGAATCTTCTGGAAAGAGATGCGGGTATTTCTTCTTTATCTGATCTTCACGCTCCTAGGTGAACTCGGGTCCTCTACGAGCATTCCATCGAACCTTAACAATTGGTATCTTGTTTTGCTTAAGTCTTTTAACCTCACGATCCATTATTTCGACGGGTTCTTCGATGAATTGAAGTTTTTCGTTGATTTGGATTTCATCTAACGGAATAGTGAGATCTTCTTTAGCAAAACATTTCTTCAAATTCGAGACGTGGAAAGTGTTATGTACAGCCGCGAGTTGTTGAGGTAACTCAAGTCGGTAAGCTACTGGTCCGACACGATCAATAATCTTGAATGGTCCAATATACATTGGATTTAATTTCCCTCGTTTACCAAATCGAACAACGCCTTTCCAAGGTGCAACTTTAAGCATGACCATCTCTCCAATTTCAAATTCTATATCTTTTCTTTTAATGTCAGCGTAGCTCTTTTGTCGACTTTGGGCAGTTTTCAACTCATGTCTAGACGAGTTCCTAATGCTTGCTGTAATGTCTGCCAGAATCTTGAAATAAATCTGCCATCCCTATCAGAGATAATAGAGATTGGTATTCCATGTCTGGAGATGACTTCCTTCAAATACAGTCGTGCTAACTTCTCCATCTTGTCATCTTCTCTTATTGGTAGGAAGTGTGCTGATTTGGTGAGACGATCAACTATTACCCAAATAGTATCAAAACCACTTGCAGTCCTTGGCAATTTAGTGATGAAATCCATGGTAATGTTTTCCCATTTCCATTCCGGGATTTCGGGTTGTTGAAGTAGACCTGATGGTTTCTGATGCTCAGCTTTGACCTTAGAACACGTCAAACATTCTCCTACGTATTTAGCAACATCGGCTTTCATACCCGGCCACCAAAAATGTTTCTTGAGATCCTTGTACATCTTCCCCGTTCCAGGATGTATTGAGTATCTGGTTTTATGAGCTTCTCTAAGTACCATTTCTCTTATATCTCCAAATTTTAGTACCCAAATCCTTTCAGCCCTATACCGGGTTCCGTCTTCCCGAATATTAAGATGCTTCTCCGATCCTTTGGGTATTTCATCCTTTAAATTTCCCTCTTTTAAAACTCCTTGTTGCGCCTCCTTTATTTGAGTAGTAAGGTTATTATGAATCATTATATTCATAGATTTTACTCGAATGGGTTCTCTGTCCTTCCTGCTCAAGGCATCGGCTACCACATTTGCCTTCCCCGGGTGGTAATGAATCTCAAAGTCGTAATCATTCAATAATTCAATCCACCTACGCTGCCTCATATTCAGTTGTTTCTGATTAAATATGTGTTGAAGACTTTTGTGGTCGGTATATATAATACTTTTGACCCCATATAAGTAGTGCCTCCAAGTCTTTAATGCAAAAACAACCGCGCCTAATTCCAAATCATGCGTCGTATAATTTTGTTCGTGAATCTTCAATTGTCTAGACGCATAAGCAATCACCTTCGTTCGTTGCATTAATACACAACCGAGACCTTGCTTTGATGCGTCACAATAAATCACAAAATCATCATTCCCTTCAGGCAATGACAATATAGGTGCCGTAGTTAGCTTTTTCTTCAATAACTGAAACGCTTTCTCTTGTTCATCATTCCATTCAAATTTCTTCCCTTTATGCGTTAATGCAGTCAAGGGTTTTGCTATTCTGGAAAAGTCTTGGATGAACCTTCTGTAGTAACCAGCTAGTCCTAAAAACTGGCGTACGTGTTTCGGAGTTTTCGGGGTTTCCCACTTTTCAACAGTTTCTATCTTTGCTGGATCCACCTTAATACCTTCTTTGTTCACTATGTGACCGAGGAATTGAACTTCTTCCAACCAAAATGCACACTTTGAAAACTTAGCGTACAATTCTTCCTTCCTCAATACTTCTAACACCTTTCTCAAATGTTCACCGTGTTCTTGGTCATTCTTTGAGTAAATAAGTATGTCATCAATGAAAACAATGACAAACTTGTCAAGGTATGGTCCACACACTCGGTTCATAAGGTCCATGAACACAGCTGGTGCATTAGTTAAACCAAACGGCATGACCATAAACTCGTAATGACCGTAACGTGTTCTGAAAGCAGTCTTTGGAATATCATCTTCTTTCACCCGCATTTGATGATACCCGGAACGTAAGTCAATCTTTGAATAAACAGACGAGCCTTGTAGTTGATCAAATAAGTCGTCGATTCTCGGTAGTGGGTAGCAGTTCTTGATGGTAAGTTTGTTCAACTCTCGGTAGTCGATACACAACCTGAATGTACCATCTTTCTTCTTGACAAACAAAACAGGAGCTCCCCACGGTGATGTGCTTGGTCGAATGAAACCACGCTCTAAAAGTTCTTGTAATTGGCTTTGCAGTTCTTTCATCTCGCTGGGTGCAAGTCTGTAAGGAGCACGAGCTATTGGTGCAGCTCCTGGTACAAGATCTATTTGAAATTCAACGGATCGATGTGGGGGTAATCCCGGTAATTCTTTCGGAAATACATCGGGAAATTCTTTTGCAATGGGAACATCATTGATGCTCTTTTCTTCAGTTTGTACTTTCTTGACGTGTGCTAGAACAGCATAGCAACCTTTTCTTATTAGTTTTTGTGCCTTCAAATTACTAATAAGATGTAGCTTCGTGTTGCCCTTTTCTCCGTACACCATTAACGGTTTTCCTTTTTCTCGTATAATGCGAATTGCATTTTTGTAACAGACGATCTCTGCTTTCACTTCTTTCAACCAATCCATACCGATTATCACATCAAAACTCCCTAACTCTACTGGTATCAAATCAATCTTAAATGTTTCGCTAACCAGTTTAATTTCTCGATTCCGACATATATTATCTGCTGAAATTAATTTACCATTTGCTAATTCGAGTAAAAATTTACTATCCAAAGGCGTCAATGGACAACTTAATTTAGCACAAAAATCTCTACTCATATAGCTTCTATCCGCACCCGAATCAAATAAAACGTAAGCAGATTTATTGTCAATAAGAAACGTACCCGTAACAAGCTCCGGGTCTTCCTGTGCCTCTGCCGCATTAATATTGAAAACTCTTCCGCGGCCTTGTCCATTCGTGTTCTCCTGGTTCAGTCAATTTCTAATAATGTGGCCCGGTTTTCCACATTTATAACAAACTACATTGGCATAACTTGCTCCGACACTACTTGCTCTGCCATTACTCGTTCCGACACCATTTGTTCCTTTCGTTCTATTAACCCCTGGTCCGTAAACCTCACACTTCGCCGCGCTATGACCATTTCTTTTACACTTGTTGCAAAATTTGGTGCAGAACCCCGAGTGATACTTTTCACACCTTTGGCATAGCTGCTTCTGATTGTTGTTGTTGTTGCGGTTATTATTGTTGTTGGGATGATTGTTGTAGTTGCTGTTGCTGTTGTTGTTGTTGTTGTTGTTGTTGGGCCATTTGTTGTAGTTGCGATTGATGTTGCGATTGTTGGGATAATTGTTGCGATTATTGTTGTAATTGCTGTTGTTGTTGTATTGGTGATTCTTATCACCGTTATCCTCCCACTTTCTTTTGACTTGCTTCACATTGGCCTCTTCAGCAGTCTGTTCTTTAATTCTTTCTTCAATCTGGTTCACTAGTTTGTGAGCCATTCTACATGCCTGTTGTATAGAGGCGGGCTCGTGTGAACTTATATCTTCTTGAATTCTTTCCGGTAATCCTTTCACAAATGCGTCGATCTTCTCTTCCTCATCTTCGAATGCTCCCGGACACAATAGGCACAATTCTGTGAATCGTCTTTCGTACGTGGTAATATCAAATCCTTGGGTTCGTAACCCTCTAAGTTCTGTCTTGAGCTTATTGACCTCGGTTCTGGGACGGTACTTCTCGTTCATCAAGTGCTTGAATGCTGACCATGGTAGTGCGTACGCATCATCTTGTCCCACTTGCTCTAGATAGGTATTCCACCATGTTAACGCAGAACCTGTGAAGGTATGCGTAGCGTACTTCACTTTGTCCTCTTCAGTACACTTACTTATGGCAAACACCGATTCGACCTTCTCGGTCCACCGTTTCAATCCGATCGGTCCTTCGGTTCCATCAAATTCCAAAGGTTTGCAGGCAGTGAATTCTTTGTAGGTGCATCCTACACGATTTCCTGTACTGCTAGATCCAAGGTTATTGTTGGTATGTAGCGCAGCCTGTACTGCGACTATGTTTGAAGCTAGAAAAGTACGGAATTCCTCTTCATTCATATTCACGGTGTGTCGAGTAGTCGGTGCCATTTCCTTCAAAATAGTCAAATGGAACAAGTTAATCATACAGAATATTAAGAGTAGTTAATAGTATTTCGTAGCATAATATGAACTCATTTATAAAAGCTTTTTCTTCATATTAGCGTTTTATAAGTTTAAATTCGGGTAGTACCTACCCGTTAAGTTCATACTTAGTAGCTAATATACAATTCAACTACTACAATTCTATATGAAAAACTGATTATAATAATATTTCGCGTTCAAACTTTTATACAATATTTTACAAACTTACAATACCGCTTATTTTACATAAAGCATGAAATATAGCACACAATAACTTTGATACAAGATAGTTGTGAAGATAATTCTAGCTAGTACACAAGTCGTTCAGCAAAGACAATAAAGACACGTAATTCATACGTCCAGAAACAAGTCATGCATTCTGGTTTTACTAGGATTACTTCCCATCCTTGGTCTTGTGGAACATAACCGTTATGGCCGTTGATAAGACAGCGTGTTGTAACATCGTCAAAAGGACGAGGGTTACGTAATGTCCAACAGTCCCGTAACAATCTAAAAACCTCATTTCTTACCCTAATTACCGACTCCGTCACTTGTGGAAACGTTTTGTTTAATAGTTGTAGCCCGATGTTCTTGTTCTCACTTTGGTGAGAAGCGAACATTACTAATCCGTAAGCATAACATGCTTCTTTATGTTGCATGTTAGCCGCTTTTTCTAAATCACGAAGTCCAATATTCGGATATATTGAGTCAAAATAATTTCTTAACCCGTTGCGTAAAATAGCATTTGGGTTCCCCGCAATATATGCGTCAAAGTAAACACATCGTAACTTATGGGTTTCCCAATGTGCTATCCCCCATCTTTCAAACGAAAGTCTCTTATAAACCAAGACATTCTTGGAACGTTCTTCGAATGTCTTACAAACTGATCTCGCCTTAAATAGTTGTACCGAGGAATTCTGGCCGACTCTAGACAAGATTTCATCAATCATGTCTCCGGATAGGTCTCTTAAAATATTGGGTTGTCTATCCATTTTGTGTTTTTAAACTGTAAAATAGACAAGAGTTAGATTCATAAAAAAATACTTATTAATACAAGCAATTTTTACATATATCATAAAGCATAAGAACACTATATTACATATATTACACCACACGAATACAACTATCTTATTCCGACTCGCTCGTTTCTTCTTCTTCGGTTTTGGTTCGTTTTGCCAAGTTTCTAGGGATATATGATGTTCCCCTAATACGAGCCGTCGTTGTCCACATTGGTTTAGAAAAACCTGGTAGTTTAGAGGTTCCCGGGTCATTGTTACAACTTAAGGACTTCGGGGGTTGACGATACATATAAAGTTCATCGGGGTTGGAATTAGATTTCTCTATTTTTATGCCCTTTCCCTTATTATTTTCTTTTGCCTTTTTAAATTCAGTTGGGGTAATTTCTATAACATCATTGGAATTCTCGTCGGAATCCGATTCATCGAAGAATTGGTAATCCTCCCAATATTTTGCTTCCTTAGCGGAAACACCATTGACCATAATTAACCTTGGTCGGTTGGTTGAGGATTCTCTTTTACTTAACCGTTTTATTATTTCCCCCACCGGTTCTGATTCTTCTTCCGGTTCCGATTCTTCTTCCGATTCCGATTCTTCTTCCGGTTCCGACTCATCTTCCGGTTCCTCTTCGGGAACTTGTGAATCAGTCCACGAATCATTCCAATTTACATTTGACTCTTCATTATTTTTAGGTGAGTCAATGGGACTTGTTCTAGAGGTAGACATCTATCACATAATATCAAACACGTTAAGAGATTAATATATCACATAATATTCATATGTTAAAAATATATAGTTTCCAACAAAAATGTTAAGCAATCATTTTTAAAGAAAACACGGTCGAAGTCCAGAATCACTAATGCATCCTAACAAACTCGATAAGACACACTAATGCAAATTTTCTGGTTCTCTAAGACCAACGCTCGGATACCAACTGAAATGTCCAGTTCTTATTGATTAAAAACGTTCCATATTAATTGATTTCGTTGCGAGGTTTTGACCTCTATATGAGACGTTTTTCAAAGACTGCATTCATTTTAAAACAAACCATAACCTTTATTTCATCAATAAAGGTTTAAAAAGCTTTACGTAGATTATCAAATAATGATAATCTAAAATACCCTGTTTACACACGACCATTACATAATGGTTTACAGTACAAATATGTTACAACAAAATAAGTTTCTTGAATGCAGTTTTTACACAATATCATACAAGCATGGACTCCAAATCTCGTCCTTATTTAAGTATGCGACAACGGAAGCTCTTAATAATCACCTGAGAATAAACATGCTTAAAACGTCAACAAAAATGTTGGCGAGTTATAGGTTTAACCTATATATATCAAATCATAATAATAGACCACAAGATTTCATATTTCAATACACATCCCATACATAGAGATAAAAATCATTCATATGGTGAACACCTGGTAACCGACATTAACAAGATGCATATATAAGAATATCCCCATCATTCCGGGACACCCTTCGGATATGATATAAATTTCGAAGTACTAAAGCATCCGGTTCTTTGGATGGGGTTTGTTAGGCCCAATAGATCTATCTTTAGGATTCGCGTCAATTAGGGTGTCTGTTCCCTAATTCTTAGATTACCAGACTTAATAAAAAGGGGCATATTCGATTTCGATAATTCAACCATAGAATGTAGTTTCACGTACTTGTGTCTACTTTGTAAATCACTTATAAAACCTGCATGTATTCTCATCCCAAAAATATTAGATTTTAAAAAGTGGGACTATAACTCACTTTCACAGATTTTTACTTCGTCGGGAAGTAAGACTTGACCACCGGTTGATTCACGAACCTATAACAATATATACATATATATCAAAGTATGTTTAAAATATATTTACAACACTTTTAATATATTTTGATGTTTTAAGTTTATTAAGTCAGCTGTCCTCGTTAGTAACCTACAACTAGTTGTCCACAGTTAGATGTACAGAAATAAATCGATAAATATTATCTTGAATCAATCCACGACCCAGTGTATACGTATCTCAGTATTGATCACAACTCAAACTATATATATTTTGGAATCAACCTCAACCCTGTATAGCTAACTCCAACATTCACATATAGAGTGTCTATGGTTGTTCCGAAATATATATAGATGTGTCGACATGATAGGTCAAAACATTGTATACGTGTCTATGGTATCTCAAGATTACATAATATACAATACAAGTTGATTAAGTTATGGTTGGAATAGATTTGTTACCAATTTTCACGTAGCTAAAATGAGAAAAATTATCCAATCTTGTTTTACCCATAACTTCTTCATTTTAAATCCGTTTTGAGTGAATCAAATTGCTATGGTTTCATATTGAACTCTATTTTATGAATCTAAACAGAAAAGTATAGGTTTATAGTCGGAGAAATAAGTTACAAGTCATTTTTGTAAAGGTAGTCATTTCAGTCGAAAGAACGACGTCTAGATGACCATTTTAGAAAACATACTTCCACTTTGAGTTTAACCATAATTTTTGGATATAGTTTCATGTTCATAATAAAAATCATTTTCTCAGAATAACAACTTTTAAATCAAAGTTTATCATAGTTTTTAATTAACTAACCCAAAACAGCCCGCGGTGTTACTACGACGGCGTAAATCCGGTTTTACGGTGTTTTTCGTGTTTTCAGGTTTTAAATCATTAAGTTAGCATATCATATAGATATAGAACATGTGTTTGGTTGATTTTAAAAGTCAATTTAGAAGGATTAACTTTTGTTTGCGAACAAGTTTAGAATTAACTAAACTATGTTCTAGTGATTACAAGTTTAAACCTTCGAATAAGATAGCTTTATATGTATGAATCGAATGATGTTATGAACATCATTACTACCTTAAGTTCCTTGGATAAACCTACTGGAAAATAGAAAAATGGATCTAGCTTCAACGGATCCTTGGATGGCTCGAAGTTCTTGAAGCAGAATCATGACACGAAAACAAGTTCAAGTAAGATCATCACTTGAAATAAGATTGTTATAGTTATAGAAATTGAACCAAAGTTTGAATATGATTATTACCTTGTATTAGAATGATAACCTACTGTAAGAAACAAAGATTTCTTGAGGTTGGATGATCACCTTACAAGATTGGAAGTGAGCTAGCAAACTTGAAAGTATTCTTGATTTTATGAAACTAGAACTTTTGGAATTTATGAAGAACACTTAGAACTTGAAGATAGAACTTGAGAGAGATCAATTAGATGAAGAAAATTGAAGAATGAAAGTGTTTGTAGGTGTTTTTGGTCGTTGGTGTATGGATTAGATATAAAGGATATGTAATTTTGTTTTCATGTAAATAAGTCATGAATGATTACTCATATTTTTGTAATTTTATGAGATATTTCATGCTAGTTGCCAAATGATGGTTCCCAAATATGTTAGGTGACTCACATGGGCTGCTAAGAGCTGATCATTGGAGTGTATATACCAATAGTACATACATCTAAAAGCTGTGTATTGTACGAGTACGAATACGGGTGCATACGAGTAGAATTGTTGATGAAACTGAACGAGGATGTAATTGTAAGTATTTTTGTTAAGTAGAAGTATTTTGATAAGTGTCTTGAAGTCTTTCAAAAGTGTATGAATACATATTAAAACACTACATGTATATACATTTTAACTGAGTCGTTAAGTCATCGTTAGTCGTTACATGTAAATGTTGTTTTGAAACCTTTAGGTTAACGATCTTGTTAAATGTTGTTAACCCAATGTTTATAATATCAAAAGAGATTTTAAATTATTATATTATCATGATATTATGATGTACAAATATCTCTTAATATGATATATATACATTAAATGTCGTTACAACGATAATCGTTACATATATGTCTCGTTTCAAAATCATTAAGTTAGTAGTCTTGTTTTTACATATCTAGTTCAATGTTAATATACTTAATGATATGTTTACTTATCATAATATCATGTTAACTATATATATAACCATATATATGTCATCATATAGTTTTTACAAGTTTTAACGTTCGTGAATCACCGGTCAACTTGGGTAGTCAATTGTGTATATGAAACCTATTTCAATTAATCAAGTCTTAACAAGTTTGATTGCTTAATATGTTGGAAACATTTAATCATGTAAATATCAATCTCAATTAATATATATAAACATGGAAAAGTTCGGGTCACTACATAAAAAGCTTTACGTAGATTATCAAATAATGATAATCTAAAATATCCTGTTTACACACGACCATTACATAATGGTTTACAATACAAATATGTTACAACAAAATAAGTTTCTTGAATGCAGTTTTTACACAATATCATACAAGCATGGACTCCAAATCTCGTCCTTATTTAAGTATGCGACAGCGGAAGCTCTTAATAATCACCTGAGAATAAACATGCTTAAAACGTCAAGAAAAATGTTGGTGAGTTATAGGTTTAACCTATATATATCAAATCATAATAATAGACCACAAGATTTCATATTTCAATACACATCCCATACATAGAGATAAAAATCATTCATATGGTGAACACCTGGTAACCGACATTAACAAGATGCATATATAAGAATATCCCCATCATTCCGGGACACCCTTCGGATATGATATAAATTTCGAAGTACTAAAGCATCCGGTACTTTGGATGGGGTTTGTTAGGCCCAATAGATCTATCTTTAGGATTCGCGTCAATTAGGGTGTCTGTTCCCTAATTCTTAGATTACCAGACTTAATAAAAAGGGGCATATTCGATTTCGATAATTCAACCATAGAATGTAGTTTCACGTACTTGTGTCTATTTTGTAAATCATTTATAAAACCTGCATGTATTCTCATCCCAAAAATATTAGATTTTAAAAGTGGGACTATAACTCACTTTCACAGATTTTTACTTCGTCGGGAAGTAAGACTTGGCCACTGGTTGATTCACGAACCTATAACAATATATACATATATATCAAAGTATGTTCAAAATATATTTACAACACTTTTAATATATTTTGATGTTTTAAGTTTATTAAGTCAGCTGTCCTCGTTAGTAACCTACAACTAGTTGTCCACAGTTAGATGTACAGAAATAAATCGATAAATATTATCTTGAATCAATCCACGACCCAGTGTATATGTATCTCAGTATTGATCACAACTCAAACTATATATATTTTGGAATCAACCTCAACCCTGTATAGCTAACTCCAACATTCACATATAGAGTGTCTATGGTTGTTCCGAAATATATATAGATGTGTCGACATGATAGGTCGAAACATTGTATACGTGTCTATGGTATTTCAAGATTACATAATATACAATACAAGTTGATTAAGTTATGGTTGGAATAGATTTGTTACCAATTTTCACGTAGCTAAAATGAGAAAAATTATCCAATCTTGTTTTACCCATAACTTCTTCATTTTAAATCCGTTTTGAGTGAATCAAATTGCTATGGTTTCATATTGAACTCTATTTTATGAATATAAACATAAAAAGTACAGGTTTATAGTCGAAAAAATAAGTTACAAGTCGTTTTTGTAAAGGTAGTCATTTCAGTCGAAAGAACGACGTCTAGATGACCATTTTAGAAAACATACTTCCACTTTGAGTTTAACCATAATTTTTGGATATAGTTTCATGTTCATAATAAAAATCATTTTCTCAGAATAACAACTTTTAAATCAAAGTTTATCATAGTTTTTAATTAACTAACCCAAAACAGCCCGCGGTGTTACTACGACGGCGTAAATCCGGTTTTACGGTGTTTTTCGTGTCTCCAGGTTTTAAATCATTAAGTTAGCATATCATATAGATATAGAACATGTGCTTAGTTGATTTTAAAAGTCAAGTTAGAAGGATTAACTTTTGTTTGCGAACAAGTTTAGAATTAACTAAACTATGTTCTAGTGATTACAAGTTTAAACCTTCGAATAAGATAGCTTTATATGTATGAATCGAATGATGTTATGAAAATCATTAATACCTTAAGTTCCTTGGATAAACCTACAGGAAAAGAGAAAAATGGATCTAGCTTCAATGGATCCTTGGATGGCTCGAAGTTCTTGAAGCAGAATCATGACACGAAAACAAGTTCAAGTAAGATCATCACTTGAAATAAGATTGTTATAGCTATAGAAATTGAACCAAAGTTTGAATATGATTATTACCTTGTATTAGAATGATAACCTACTGTAAGAAACAATGATTTCTTGAGGTTGGATGATCACCTTACAAGATTGGAAGTGAGCTAGCAAACTTGAAAGTATTCTTGATTTTATGAAACTAGAACTTTTGAAATTTATGAAGAACACTTAGAACTTGAAGATAGAACTTGAGAGAGATCAATTAGATGAAGAAAATTGAAGAATGAAAGTGTTTTTAGGTGTTTTTGGTCGTTGGTGTATGGATTAGATATAAAGGATATGTAATTTTGTTTTCATGTAAATAAGTCATGAATGATTACTCATATTTTTGTAATTTTATGAGATATTTCATGCTAGTTGCCAAATGATGGTTCCCACATGTGTTAGGTGACTCACATGGGCTGCTAAGAGCTGATCATTGGAGTGTATATACCAATAGTACATACATCTAAAAGCTGTGTATTGTACGAGTACGAATACGGGTGCATACTAGTAGAATTGTTGATGAAACTGAACGAGGATGTAATTGTAAGCATTTTTGTTAAGTAGAAGTATTTTGATAAGTGTATTGAAGTCTTTCAAAAGTGTATAAATACATATTAAAACACTACATGTATATACATTTTAACTGAGTCGTTAAGTCATCGTTAGTCGTTACATGTAAGTGTTGTTTTGAAACCTTTAGGTTAACGATCTTGTTAAATGTTGTTAACCCAATGTTTATAATATCAAATGAGATTTTAAATTATTATATTATCATGATATTATCATGTATGAATATCTCTTAATATGATATATATACATTAAATGTCTTTACAACGATAATCGTTACATATATGTCTCGTTTAAAAATCATTAAGTTAGTAGTCTTGTTTTTACATATGTAGTTCATTGTTAATATACTTAATGATATATTTACTCATCATAGTATCATGTTAACTATATATATATCCATATATATGTCATCATATAGTTTTTACAAGTTTTAACGTTCGTGAATCACCGGTCAACTTGGGTGGTCAATTGTCTATATGAAACATATTTCAATTAATCAAGTCTTAACAAGTTTGATTGCTTAACATGTTGGAAACATTTAATCATGTAAATATCAATCTCAATTAATATATATAAACATGGAAAAGTTCGGGTCACTACAGTACCTACCCGTTAAATAAATTTCGTCCCGAAATTTTAAGCTGTTGAAGGTGTTGACGAATCTTCTGGAAATAGATGCGGGTATTTCTTCTTCATCTGATCTTCACGCTCCCAGGTGAACTCGGGTCCTCTACGAGCATTCCATCGAACCTTAACAATTGGTATCTTGTTTTGCTTAAGTCTTTTAACCTCACGATCCATTATTTCGACGGGTTCTTCGATGAATTGAAGTTTTTCGTTGATTTGGATTTCATCTAACAGAATAGTGAGATCTTCTTTAGCAAAACATTTCTTCAAATTCGAGACGTGGAAAGTGTTATGTACAGCCGCGAGTTGTTGAGGTAACTCTAGTCGGTAAGCTACTGGTCCGACACGATCAATAATCTTGAATGGTCCAATATACCTTGGATTTAATTTCCCTCGTTTACCAAATCGAACAACGCCTTTCCAAGGTGCAACTTTAAGCATGACCATCTCTCCAATTTCAAATTCTATATCTTTTCTTTTAATGTCAGCGTAGCTCTTTTGTCGACTTTGGGCGGTTTTCAACCGTTGTTGAATTTGGATGATCTTCTCGGTAGTTTCTTGTATAATCTCCGGACCCGTAATCTGTCTATCCCCCACTTCACTCCAACAAATCGGAGACCTGCACTTTCTACCATAAAGTGCTTCAAACGGCGCCATCTCAATGCTTGAATGGTAGCTGTTGTTGTAGGAAAATTCTGCTAACGGTAGATGTCGATCCCAACTGTTTCCGAAATCAATAACACATGCTAGTAGCATGTCTTCAAGCGTTTGTATCGTCCTTTCGCTCTGCCCATCAGTTTGTGGATGATAGGCAGTACTCATGTCTAGACGAGTTCCTAATGCTTGCTGTAATGTCTGCCAGAATCTTGAAATAAATCTGCCATCCCTATCAGAGATAATAGAGATTGGTATTCCATGTCTGGAGACGACTTCCTTCAAATACAGTCGTGCTAACTTCTCCATCTTGTCATCTTCTCTTATTGGTAGGAAGTGTGCTGATTTGGTGAGACGATCAACTATTACCCAAATAGTATCAAAACCACTTGCAGTCCTTGGCAATTTAGTGATGAAATCCATGGTAATTTTTTCCCATTTCCATTCCGGGATTTCGGGTTGTTGAAGTAGACCTGATGGTTTCTGATGCTCAGCTTTGACCTTAGAACACGTCAAACATTCTCCTACGTATTTAGCAACATCGGCTTTCATACCCGGCCACCAAAAATGTTTCTTGAGATCCTTGTACATCTTCCCCGTTCCAGGATGTATTGAGTATCTGGTTTTATGAGCTTCTCTAAGTACCATTTCTCTCATATCTCCAAATTTTGGTACCCAAATCCTTTCAGCCCTATACCGGGTTCCGTCTTCCCGAATATTAAGATGCTTCTCCGATCCTTTGGGTATTTCATCCTTTAAATTTCCCTCTTTTAAAACTCCTTGTTGCGCCTCCTTTATTTGAGTAGTAATGTTATTATGAATCATTATGTTCATAGATTTTACTCGAATGGGTTCTCTGTCCTTCCTGCTCAAGGCATCGGCTACCACATTTGCCTTCCCCGGGTGGTAACGAATCTCAAAGTCGTAATCATTCAATAATTCAATCCACCTACGCTGCCTCATATTCAGTTGTTTCTGATTAAATATGTGTTGAAGACTTTTGTGGTCGGTATATATAATACTTTTGACCCCATATAAGTAGTGCCTCCAAGTCTTTAATGCAAAATCAACCGCGCCTAATTCCAAATCATGCGTCGTATAATTTTGTTCGTGAATCTTCAATTGTCTAGACGCATAAGCAATCACCTTCGTTCGTTGCATTAATACACAACCAAGACCTTGCTTTGATGCATCACAATAAATCACAAAATCATCATTCCCTTCAGGCAATGACAATATAGGTGCCGTAGTTAGCTTTTTCTTCAATAACTGAAACGCTTTCTCTTGTTCATCATTCCATTCAAATTTCTTCCCTTTATGCGTTAATGCAGTCAAGGGTTTTGCTATTCTGGAAAAGTCTTGGATGAACCTTCTGTAGTAACCAGATAGTCCTAAAAACTGGCGTATGTGTTTCGGAGTTTTCGGGATTTCCCACTTTTCAACAGTTTCTATCTTTTTCGGATCCACCTTAATACCTTCTTTGTTCACTATGTGACCGAGGAATTGAACTTCTTCCAACCAAAATGCACACTTTGAAAACTTAGCGTACAATTCTTCCTTCCTCAATACTTCTAACACCTTTCTCAAATGTTCACCGTGTTCTTGGTCATTCTTTGAGTAAATAAGTATGTCATCAATGAAAACAATGACAAACTTGTCAAGGTATGGTCCACACACTAGGTTCATAAGGTCCATGAACACAGCTGGTGCATTAGTTAAACCAAACGGCATGACCATAAACTCGTAATGACCGTAACGTGTTCTGAAAGCAGTCTTTGGAATATCATCTTCTTTCACCCGCATTTGATGATACCCGGTGTAACATCCCGTGATTTTCCGTTAAATTTATTTTAACACCGTCTTTTTTTTATAATATCTTTCGTTATTCAAATTTGTATCTTTCGTTAACTAACGTTCATAATATTCTCGTTATCTAATTATAACGTCATCCGTTACTCGAACGTTTTTAAATTATTCGTTGGGTTAATTTTCGCACCCGACTACAAACTCGAGGGACTAAAATTGACACGGGGCAAACTAGTTGACTAGGTCACCTAGTCCACCCCAATCACCACCATTCAACCATCTCCATCTCTCTCTCTCTTTCTATCTAGCAAGAACACACACACAAATCCATTCCATTCATTCATCATCTAAATTCAATCTTGGAAGCTCACAACAAATCCGACTACATATTCTTAATCCTCTCGTCATTCTCTACGATTTGATACTAACTTCATCGATTTTGGGTAACATTTCTAAAACTCTAGATTTCTCAAATTCGTGTTTTTGACTTGATATGTTGTTAGTTAGTGTCTATGGCTCGTGTATAACATGAATATATGATTTGTATGCTCGATCTTGATGTTTTGGTGTAACTAGCTTGAAAATGAAAAGTGTATGCTTAATCTTTGATTTTGGATGATGAAATATGTTTAGATGTTAATGTTTGTGTGTTCAAAGTGTTAGTTACTTCAATAGCTTCGTTTTGGTGTGTTGATTGACATGAAAACCTTACATTAACATGATTAGTGATTTTGAGGTTTGGTTAGGGTTTGACAACTCTTAAAACGAACTTTTGATGCGTTGAATGCTTATTAATGTTATTGATAAGTGTTTAGTTGTATTACACGTTTCATTACCTTCAAAATGGCATATCATATGTATAAATTGGATTCCCGAAACTTGAATTACAATTGATGAACTTGAAACCTTGTTTTGGAACGTTTAACGAACTTTCGACGAGATTTTTGTTGTCTAAAATGATAAATTTGATTTAGGAAATGTATCTAGTTGTGTTCCTTGTCGAAAGAGCTTTCCGGTGATATAAAATACATGTCTTGATTGTTTGCGGATCATAAACTAGGATTGATTGAAGTTTGGCTCGTGCCTTGTGTTTTCTGCAAACAGGACCTGTAAGCCTTTTGGGACGCCGTCCCAACCACCTAGACGCCGTCCCACCCTTCATATTGGGACGCCGTCCTGACAATTGGGACGCCGTCCCACTCTTCATATCAGGACCCCGTCCTGATTTTTGGGACACCGTCCTGATACACTAAAATGGGCTGTTTGCTTTGATCTTTTGACGTAAAATGTTTGCTATGCTACGGACCTCCGATTAACATGAAACTTGGCCAACATGCTCATATATGATTATATAACTTAGAAAAATTGTCGGATACCCAACCCGACCCCGTTGACTTTTCCGTTGACTTTGACCCGACCAAGTTTGACTTTTTGTCAAACTTAACCAAATACTTATGCAACCTTTCTAACATGATTATTTACTTGTAACTTGCATGAAACTTGACTAGTTGATTCACATGTTAATATAATCGAGTCGTAACGAGCCATAGGACTAATTGAACATCTTTGACCGTTTGTGCTTACCGATATTGATATAACCTATATGTTTAGGTCAAGACTAGCTTTGTCTTTGCACGCGTTTACTTGTTGAAGTACTTTATTAACTCTCGCGCTCAAGGTGAGATCATAGTCCCACCTTTTCAACAACTTTTATACTTTTAAATCGTGGGCTGAGAAAACATATACTTTGTTACATCTTGTACTACTTACTTTTATGTTTTGAACACAAGTGTGAAAACAAACATTCCACGTGCGAGTTAGAACAAAAATGCCTCAATTCGATTATCATTAGTTACACTTGCAGGGTGTAAGCGAGAACTTATATTGTGTGGCCATACGGGTTTAACAAACCCTCATTCGGACGGTTCGCTACCGTTATGCGGATGAAATATATTTTTGTGTTTTAGTGCGGGTTCTAGCACTGTGTGATGGGGTAACGTTGGTTAAGTTTTGATAATTGAGTGCTCGCGTATAACAACACTTTTGGAATGCAAATGATTTGGATAATCTACGTTATGGAAATACAAAATCTTGTGGTTCAAAAACAACGTTTAATACTTACTAAACCTATGATTTCACCAACGTTTTCGTTGACAGATTCTTCTATGTTTTCTCAGGTTTTGAATGCTTAGTGATACATGCTTCCGCACTCTTTTGATACTTGCTTAGATGTCGAGTATACATGCATTTTGGAGCATCTTTTGAACTTATTTAAACTGTGTCGCATAGTTTTCATTTGTACTTATAACGTTGTAACTTAACTTGTGGTCAATTATCTTTGTAAACTTTGAAATAATCTTTACACTTGAATGGATGCGACATATTTTGGGTCAAACGTCTGTTTTAAAGACTTATGACCAGGTAATGGGACCTACGTAGTCGACGCCGTCACTTGACGATTTGTCGGGGTCGCTACAAGTGGTATCAGAGCTTTGGTTGTAGGGATTTAGAGTTCATTTGTGTCCACCCCGAGTCATAGGGTACATAGGTGAATCTAGACTACAACCGGCATATAGACTGAAGTAGGAATTACTTGACTAATTGTGCATTTATACTCGAACTCTTCAATCATATCTAACTCGTATTCGATCTTGATCTTACGTTGATAAATTTTGTTGACGCGCCACCTTGACTTTATGAGGTAATGTTAAATGCACATGAGAATCAGGGTAATATAATTTCCGGGATTATATTACGGTGATTCATATGGACATTCCGACATTATGACATAAAGAATTTAAGGCGAGTCAAGGAAAATTTTCTCTACATCATCATTCCCTATCATGATTAGTATTATTGAGAATACTAATCAACGATATTCTTGTGTCTTGAAGGAACAATGCCTCCCCGTCGCGGGCCACGTAATGAAACTTCCGAACAAGCTTTTCAACGCATGATAGCCACCGCCATAGGTGCGGCTATGGCTAGTATCTCCTCCGACATCAATAACAACCACAACCACAACAACCATGGAGTCGGTAATTCAGACGAGGGTTGCTCCTACAAAACTTTCATGGGGTGCAAACCTCACACCTTCGATGGGACCGGAGGACCGGTTGTGCTCACCCGATGGTTTGAGCAAACAGAAGCCGTTTTTAGCATAAGCGGTTGTCGGGACCAAGACAAAGTCAAATATTCCACCCACACTTTCGCCGGTATCGCCCTCACATGGTGGAATACGTATGTGCTGTCGGTGGGTATCGATGAAGCTCACACTCTCTCATGGGCCGACTTAAAGAAAAAGATGATCACCGAATACTTCTCGCGCGAAGAGACCCGTAAGCTCGAACACGAACTAAGAACTTTAAAAGCGGTCGGGAGTGACCTAAAGGCATATAATCAACGATTTTCTGAGCTATCCTTGATGTGCCCAAATCTCGTGACCCCCGAACCTCTAAGGGTTGAACTTTACATGGATGGTCTTCCCAAGAGCATCAAACAAGGAGTAATGTCATCCAAACCCAGTAATCACCAAGAGGCCCTGAATATGGCCCGTCAATTGATAGAAACGGTAGACGAGATTGAAGTGCCGGCACCTAAAGCCGAGGATGAGTCGGGTGACAACAAAAGAAAATGGGAAGCCCCCCAATCGAGCAACTACAACAACAACTTTGCCAAGGAACCTCTCACCCCCGTCGGCAAGAAAAGTTATGCCGGGACACGACCTTTTTGCAACAAATGCCACAAGCATCATTTTGGTGAATGTGGCAAGCTAATTTGCCATCGGTGCCAAGGTAGCGGTCATATTGCCAAGTATTGTGGAAGTACCGCCCCCGTCACTCAAAAGGGGCCCGACGCACCAAAGCCGAGTATTTGCTACAAATGTGGCCAATCGGGTCATTTTAGGAATGAATGCCCAAAGAATAAAGCAAAAACTAACGCGCGCCGTTGAACTTACAACATCGACACCTAGGATGCCCGAGACGATGATGGACTAGTCACGGGTACGTTTCTTCACAACAAACCGTATATTTCATACTTATTCGATTCGAGTACCGTTAGACGTTTTATAACCAAGGATTTGACTCGTGCTCTTTATATTCCACCTCTTTCCCCCAGATACTACTTAGACGATTTAAGTGACCGACGGAAAATATTGTGTGCCTATAAATTTTATCGGAGGATATGCGTTAAGAAATGGGACTCGACACCTATAGAACTAAGGAACTCAAAACCTATTCATTAAGGAGAAATTGTTGCCCTACATTTATGTATAGATTATTGTGAACTAAGTAACTTTCGGTTGGAAACCAATACTCTCTTCCTCGTATCCATTACCTCATGATTATTTGCGTGGATCCCGTGTATTCCAAATCGACCTCCGTTCTGGTTATCATCAATTGGGGGTTAAGGGAGACGATGTCTCCTAAGCCATTTTCCGAGCTCGCAACGTTAGTTGTAAATCCCTCTTAGTACCGTTTGATTTATTTAGGACTCCGTCCGTATTCATGAACCTCCTAAACCACGTATGCAACTTATCTAGACAAATCTGTTATCATATTTATAGATGACATCTTAACTTATTCAAGTAAAGAAGGCAAACGAACAACATCATCATCTTACGCTCGAACTTTGAGAAAAGAGCAACTCTATACCAAATTCTCCGAGTGAGAATTTCTGTTAAACGAAGTCAAATTTTCTAGACCATGATGTTAATGGTCAAGGCATTACAATCAATCTCGAAATCAAGCCACACGTAATCATGAAACTCTCTCAACTCAGACTTGTATTCGTAAAATCTTAGATCTCGCCTGTTATCACCGAAGATTCATTTTTGACTTTTCTCGTGTTACCCGACTTTTAAACTCGTTAACTCACTAAGGGAAAACTTTAAACCTCTCCGTGTTCAAACCTTAAGCGTGATTTTTCACACCAACATTACTAGCTAAATTCGTATAACGCCAGATGGAACTTAAATATGGAAATATTTCTACTTGAACGCCGAAAGGCATACTCTCTCGACTCAAAAATCGACGTAACTGAAATTCGTTATTTTTGCACGAACGATTGGAATACTTAATTATGGATCTGATCAATCTTCTCATCACCACGTACCACGTTACATAACACTGTTATTTCACTATGACCGTCTGATATTACTGGGACCCAAGATAACACACAATCCAAGGATACTTCCTTCCTCTTTGACTTATCGTCCTCATGCTCCTGATACGGACAACTACTACTCAACCCCGAACTATACAACTATGTGTTCTATCTCGTTTTCCCACCAGGTCTCAACATTTGACCACTAGATGTGCGATATGGCTACCTCAGGATGTGAGCTCATCCTATTCTAAGTTCTCATTCCACTCCTGTCCTTTTGCATGTACTTTTGTATAAGGAAACCTTTTATATACTTTCTCAATGGAGAGAGAGACTCATCATGTATTACTAGTATTCACCACGAGGGTGAATAACCCTGAAAAAAAAAAAAATGTTCTCTGTAGCCGGTAAGGAACTTCTTCCAACGAACATTTTCAAACCCTAACTAGCTTGTTCAAACATATCTTAATTCTATTCCAACACGGTGTACCATTGTCGACTATCTCGGATCACAATACTCTTTTCACTTCTAGTGTTACAAGAAGCCTTAGAGACACGTTTAAACATGAGTACCATGTATCATCCACAACCAACGGACCAAACAAACGTACGTTTCACATCTTGGAAAGACATGTTACATACATGTATTGTTGCCTTTAGTTGTCTCCTCTCACACAACAGTTACCATTCGTGTATTAACGCCGCACTTCCGAAACCCTATATGACCGCAAATGTCATACCCCTATTCGTTGGACCAAAGCATGTGGCAAGCAAATCACCGGATCCGAACTCATTCAAGAAATAACCTTTGAGATAGTTCAAGTCCGAGAAGGGCTCAAGACGGCCCGTGGTCGCCAAAGGAGTTATACTAATGTGAGATGAAAATCTCTCAAATTTAAAGTCAGTAACCGTGTAATATTGAAAACCACACCTTGGAAAGGTGTAATCCGTTTCGGGAAATCGAGGAAATTTATATCTGCAATATTGATCCTTTTGAAATCTTGGGGCGTATTGGAACCGCTCCCTACCATTTAGAACTGCCGACTCAATTAAGTTTCCGTTTACCTTACATTTCGTGTAACAAACTTAGAAACGTGTCCTGCGGAACAGGAACTTGCAATCCTTCTAGATGCACCAACTATTGATGACAAACTACTCTTCATAGGAAAACCGGCTGAACTTGTGGATCGTAAAACCAAACCTTACTACTACGTAACACCCCGACTATTCAGATTCGTGGAAATGCCTAAGGATGTATCTTCACTGCTCCGTAGATTGAACAACGCTAGGTCTCGAGTAAGAGACATCGACTACTACTTCCAACTAAATTTCGGGACGAAATTTCTTTTGAGGTGTGGATAATGTAACATCCCGTGATTTTCCGTTAAATTTATTTTAACACCGTCTTTTTTTTTTATAATATCTTTCGTTATTCAAATTTGTATCTTTCGTTAACTAACGTTCATAATATTCTCGTTATCTAATTATAACGTCATCCGTTACTCGAACGTTTTTAAATTATTCGTTGGGTTAATTTTTGCACCCGACTACAAACTCGAGGGACTAAAATTGACACGGGGCAAACTAGTTGACTAGGTCACCTAGTCCACCCCAATCACCACCATTCAACCATCTCCATCTCTCTCTCTTTCTCTCTAGCAAGAACACACACACAAATCCATTCCATTCATTCATCATCTAAATTCAATCTTGGAAGCTCACAACAAATCCGACTACATATTCTTAATCCTCTCGTCATTCTCTACGATTTGATACTAACTTCATCGATTTTGGGTAACATTTCTAAAACTCTAGATTTCTCAAATTCGTGTTTTTGACTTGATATGTTGTTAGTTAGTGTCTATGGCTCGTGTATAACATGAATATATGATTTGTATGCTCGATCTTGATGTTTTGGTGTAACTAGCTTGAAAATGAAAAGTGTATGCTTAATCTTTGATTTTGGATGATGAAATATGTTTAGATGTTAATGTTTGTGTGTTCAAAGTGTTAGTTACTTCAATAGCTTCGTTTTGGTGTGTTGATTGACATGAAAACCTTACATTAACATGATTAGTGATTTTGAGGTTTGGTTAGGGTTTGACAACTCTTAAAACGAACTTTTGATGCGTTGAATGCTTATTAATGTTATTGATAAGTGTTTAGTTGTATTAAACGTTTCATTACCTTCAAAACGGCATATCATATGTATAAATTGGATTCCCGAAACTTGAATTACAATTGATGAACTTGAAACCTTGTTTTGGAACGTTTAACGAACTTTCGACGAGATTTTTGTTGTCTAAAATGATAAATTTGATTTAGGAAATGTATCTAGTTGTGTTCCTTGTCAAAAGAGCTTTTCGGTGATATAAAATACATGTCTTGATTGTTTGCGGATCATAAACTAGGATTGATTGAAGTTTGGCTCGTGCCTTGTGTTTTCTGCAAACAGGACCTGTAAGCCTTTTGGGACGCCGTCCCAACCACCTAGACGCCGTCCCACCCTTCATATTGGGACGCCATCCTGACAATTGGGACGCCGTCCCACTCTTCATATCAGGACCCCGTCCTGATTTTTGGGACACCGTCCTGATACACTAAAATGGGCTGTTTGCTTTGATCTTTTGACGTAAAATGTTTGCTATGCTACGGACCTCCGATTAACATGAAACTTGGCCAACATGCTCATATATGATTATATAACTTAGAAAAATTGTCGGATACCCAACCCGACCCCGTTGACTTTTCCGTTGACTTTGACCCGACCAAGTTTGACTTTTTGTCAAACTTAACCAAATACTTATGCAACCTTTCTAACATGATTATTTACTTGTAACTTGCATGAAACTTGACTAGTTGATTCACATGTTAATATAATCGAGTCGTAACGAGCCATAGGACTAATTGAACATCTTTGACCGTTTGTGCTTACCGATATTGATATAACCTATATGTTTAGGTCAAGACTAGCTTTGTCTTTGCACGCGTTTACTTGTTGAAGTACTTTATTAACTCTCGCGCTCAAGGTGAGATCATAGTCCCACCTTTTCAACAACTTTTATACTTTTAAATCGTGGGCTGAGAAAACATATACTTTGTTACATCTTGTACTACTTACTTTTATGTTTTGAACACAAGTGTGAAAACAAACATTCCACGTGCGAGTTAGAACAAAAATGCCTCAATTCGATTATCATTAGTTACACTTGCAGGGTGTAAGCGAGAACTTATATTGTGTGGCCATACGGGTTTAACAAACCCTCATTCGAACGGTTCGCTACCGTTATGCGGATGAAATATATTTTTGTGTTTTAGTGCGGGTTCTAGCACTGTGTGATGGGGTAACGTTGGTTAAGTTTTGATAATTGAGTGCTCGCGTATAACAACACTTTTGGAATGCAAATGATTTGGATAATCTACGTTATGGAAATACAAAATCTTGTGGTTCAAAAACAACGTTTAATACTTACTAAACCTATGATTTCACCAACGTTTTCGTTGACAGATTCTTCTATGTTTTCTCAGGTTTTGAATGCTTAGTGATACATGCTTCCGCACTCTTTTGATACTTGCTTGGATGTCGAGTATACATGCATTTTGGAGCATCTTTTGAACTTATTTAAACTGTGTCGCATAGTTTTCATTTGTACTTATAACGTTGTAACTTAACTTGTGGTCAATTATCTTTGTAAACTTTGAAATAATCTTTACACTTGAATGGATGCGACATATTTTGGGTCAAACGTCTGTTTTAAAGACTTATGACCAGGTAATGGGACCTACGTAGTCGACGCCGTCACTTGACGATTTGTCGGGGTCGCTACACCCGGAATGTAAGTCAATCTTTGAATAAACAGACGAGCCTTGTAGTTGATCAAATAAGTCATCGATTCTCGGTAGTGGGTAGCGGTTCTTGATGGTAAGTTTGTTCAACTCTCGGTAGTCGATACACAACCTGAATGTACCATCTTTCTTCTTGACAAACAAAACAGGAGCTCCCCACGGTGATGTGCTTGGTCGAATGAAACCACGCTCTAAAAGTTCTTGTAATTGGCTTTGTAGTTCTTTCATCTCGCTGGGTGCGAGTCTGTAAGGAGCACGAGCTATTGGTGCAGCTCCTGGTACAAGATCTATTTGAAATTCAACGGATCGATGTGGGGGTAATCCCGGTAATTCTTTCGGAAATACATCGGGAAATTCTTTTGCAATGGGAACATCATTGATGCTCTTTTCTTCAGTTTGTACTTTCTCGACGTGTGCTAGAATAGCATAACAACCTTTTCTTATTAGTTTTTGTGCCTTCAAATTACTAATAAGATGTAGCTTCGTGTTGCCCTTTTCTCCGTACACCATTAAGGGTTTTCCTTTTTCTCGTATAATGCGAATTGCATTTTTGTAACAAACGATCTCTGCTTTCACTTCTTTCAACCAGTCCATACCGATTATCACATCAAAACTCCCTAACTCTACTGGTATCAAATCAATCTTAAATGTTTCGCTAACCAGTTTAATTTCTCGATTCCGACATATATTATCTGTTGAAATTAATTTACCATTTGCTAATTCGAGTAAAAATTTACTATCCAAAGGCGTCAATGGACAACTTAATTTAGCACAAAAATCTCTACTCATATAGCTTCTATCCGCACCCGAATCAAATAAAACTTAAGCAGATTTATTGTCAATAAGAAACGTACCCGTAACAAGCTCCGGGTCTTCCTGTGCCTCTGCCGCATTAATATTGAAAACTCTTCCGCGGCCTTGTCCATTCTTGTTCTCCTGGTTCGGGCAATTTCTAATAATGTGGCCCGGTTTTCCACATTTATAACAAACTACATTGGCATAACTTGCTCCGACACTACTTGCTCCGCCATTACTCGTTCCGACACCATTTGTTCCTTTCGTTCTGTTAACCCCTGGTCCGTAGACATCACACTTCGCCGCGCTATGACCATTTCTTTTACACTTGTTGCAAAATTTGGTGCAGAACCCCGAGTGATACTTTTCACACCTTTGGCATAGCTGTTTCTGATTGTTGTTGTTGTTGCGGTTATTATTGTTGTTAAGATGATTGTTGTGGTTGTTGTTGTTGTTGTTGTTGTTGTTGTTGTTGTTGGGCCGTTTGTTGTAGTTGCGATTGATGTTGCGATTGTTAGGATAGTTGTTGCGATTATTGTTATAATTGCTATTGTTGTTGTATTGGTGATTCTTATCACCGTTTTCCTCCCACTTTCTTTTGACTTGCTTCACATTGGCCTCTTCAGCAGTCTATTCTTTAATTCTTTCTTCAATCTAGTTCACTAATTTGTGAGCCATTCTACATGCCTGTTGTATGGAGGCGGGCTCGTGTGAACTTATATCTTCTTGGATTCTTTCCGGTAATCCTTTCACAAACGCGTCGATCTTCTCTTCCTCATCTTCGAATGCTCCCGGACACAATAGGCACAATTCTGTGAATCGTCTTTCGTACGTGGTAATATCAAATCCTTGGGTTCGTAACCCTCTAAGTTCTGTCTTGAGCTTATTGACCTCGGTTCTGGGACGGTACTTCTCGTTCATCAAGTGCTTGAATGCTGACCACGGTAGTGCGTACGCATCGTCTTGTCCCACTTGCTCTAGATAGGTATTCCACCATGTTAACGCAGAACCTGTGAAGGTATGTGTAGCGTACTTCACTTTGTCCTCTTCAGTACACTTACTTATGGCAAACACCGATTCGACCTTCTCGGTCCACCGTTTCAATCCGATCGGTCCTTCGGTTCCATCAAATTCCAAAGGTTTGCAGGCAGTAAATTCTTTGTAGGTGCATCCTACACGATTTCCTGTACTGCTAGATCCAAGGTTATTGTTGGTATGTAGCGCAGCCTGTACTGCGGCTATGTTTGAAGCTAGAAAAGTACGGAATTCCTCTTCATTCATATTCACGGTGTGTCGAGTAGTCGGTGCCATTTCCTTCAAAATAGTCAAATGGAACAAGTTAATCATACAGAATATTAAGAGTAGTTAATAGTATTTCGTAGCATAATATGAACTCATTTATAAAAGCTTTTTCTTCATATTAGCGTTTTATAAGTTTAAATTCGGGTAGTACCTACCCGTTAAGTTCATACTTAGTAGCTAATATACAATTCAACTACTACAATTCTATATGAAAAACTTATTATAATAATATTTCGCTTTCAAACTTTTACACAATATTTTACAAACTTACAATACCGCTTATTTTACATATAGCATGAAATATAGCACACAATAAATTTGATACAAGATGGTTGTGAAGATAATTCTAGCTAGTACACAAGTCGTTCAGCAAAGGCAATAAAGACACGTAATTCATACGTCCAGAAACAAGTCATGCATTCTGGATTTACTAGGATTACTTCCCATCCTTGGTCTTGTGGAACATAACCGTTATGGCCGTTGATAAGACAGCGTGTTGTAACGTCGTCAAAGGGGCGAGGGTTACGTAATGTCCAACAGTCCCGTAACAATCTAAAAACCTCATTTCTTACCCCAATTACCGACTCCGTCACTTGTGGGAACGTTTTGTTTAATAGTTGTAGCCCGATGTTCTTGTTCTCACTTTGGTGAGAAGCGAACATTACTAATCCGTAAGCATAACATGCTTCTTTATGTTGCATGTTAGCCGCTTTTTCTAAATCACGAAGTCCAATATTCGGATATATTGAGTCAAAATAATTTCTTAACCCATTGCGTAAAATAGCATTTGGGTTCCCCGCAATATATGCGTCAAAGTAAACACATCGTAACTTATGGATTTCCCAATGTGATATCCCCCATCTTTCGAACGAAAGCCTTTTATAAACCAAGGCATTCTTGGAACGTTCTTCGAATGTCTTACAAACTGATCTCGCCTTAAATAGTTGTGCCGAAGAATTCTGACCGACTCTAGACAAGATTTCATCAATCATGTCTCCGGGTAGGTCTCTTAAAATATTGGGTTGTCTATCCATTTTGTGTTTTTATACTGTAAAATAGACAAGAGTTAGATTCATAAAAAAAAATACTTATTAATACAAGCAATTTTTACATATATCATAAAGCATAAGCACACTATATTACATATATTACACCACACGAATACAACTATCTTATTCCGACTAGCTTGTTTCTTCTTCTTTGGTTTTGGTTCGTTTTGCCAAGTTTCTAGGGATATATGATGTTCCCCTAATACGAGCCGTCGTAATCCACATTGGTTTAGAAAAACCTGGTGGTTTAGAGGTTCCCGGGTCATTGTTACAACTTAAGGACTTCGGGGGTTGACGATACATATAAAGTTCATCGGGGTTGGAATTAGATTTCTCTATTTTTATGCCCTTTCCCTTATTATTTTCTTTTGCCTTTTTAAATTCAGTTGGGGTAATTTCTATAACATCATCGGAATTCTCGTCGAAATCCGATTCATCGGAGAATTGGTAATCCTCCCAATATTTTGCTTCCTTGGCGGAAACACCATTGACCATAATTAACCTTGGTCGGTTGGTTGAGGATTTTCTTTTACTTAACCGTTTTATTATTTCCCCCACCGGTTCTATTTCTTCATCCGGTTCCGATTCTTCTTCCGGTTCCGATTCTTCTTCCGGTTCCGACTCTTCTTCCGGTTCCTCTTCGGGAACTTGTGAATCAGTCCACGAATCATTCCAATTTACATTTGACTCTTCATTATTATTAGGTGAGTCAATGGGACTTGTTCTAGAGGTAGACATCTATCACATAATATCAAACGCGTTAAGAGATTAATATATCACATAATATTCACATGTTAAAAATATATAGTTTCCAACAAAATTTGTTAAGCAATCATTTTTCAAGTAAACACGGTCGAAGTCCAGACTCACTAATGCATCCTAACAAACTCGATAAGAAACACTAATGCAAAATTCTGGTTCTCTAAGACCAACGCTCGGATACCAACTGAAATGTCCCGTTCTTATTGATTAAAAACGTTCCATATTAATTGATTTCGTTGCGAGGTTTTGACCTCTATATGAGACATTTTTCAAAGACTGCATTCATTTTTAAAACAAACCATAACCTTTATTTCATAGATAAAGGTTTTAAAAAGCTTTACGTAGATTATCAAATAATGATAATCTAAAATATCCTGTTTACACACGACCATTACATAATGGTTTACAATACAAATATGTTACAACAAAATAAGTTTCTTGAATGCAGTTTTTACACAATATCATACAAGCATGGACTCCAAATCTCGTCCTTATTTAAGTATGCGACAGCGGAAGCTCTTAATAATCACCTGAGAATAAACATGCTTAAAACGTCAACAAAAATGTTGGTGAGTTATAGGTTTAACCTATATATATCAAATCATAATAATAGACCACAAGATTTCATATTTCAATACACATCCCATACATAGAGATAAAAATCATTCATATGATGAACACCTGGTAACCGACATTAACAAGATGCATATATAAGAATATCCCCATCATTCCGGGACACCCTTCGGATATGATATAAATTTCGAAGTACTAAAGCATCCGGTACTTTGGATGGGGTTTGTTAGGCCCAATAGATCTATCTTTAGGATTCGCGTCAATTAGGGTGTCTGTTCCCTAATTCTTAGATTACCAGACTTAATAAAAAGGGGCATATTCGATTTCGATAATTCAACCATAGAATGTAGTTTCACGTACTTGTGTCTATTTTGTAAATCATTTATAAAACCTGCATGTATTCTCATCCCAAAAATATTAGATTTTAAAAGTGGGACTATAACTCACTTTCACAGATTTTTACTTCGTCGGGAAGTAAGACTTGGTCACTGGTTGATTCACGAACCTATAACAATATATACATATATATCAAAGTATGTTCAAAATATATTTACAACACTTTTAATATATTTTGATGTTTTAAGTTTATTAAGTCAGCTGTCCTCGTTAGTAACCTACAACTAGTTGTCCACAGTTAGATGTACAGAAATAAATTGATAAATATTATCTTGAATCAATCCACAACCCAGTGTATACGTATCTCAGTATTGATCACAACTCAAACTATATATATTTTGGAATCAACCTCAACCCTGTATAGCTAACTCCAACATTCACATATAGAGTGTCTATGGTTGTTCCGAAATATATATAGATGTGTCGACATGATAGGTCGAAACATTGTATACGTGTCTATGGTATTTCAAGATTACATAATATACAATACAAGTTGATTAAGTTATGGTTGGAATAGATTTGTTACCAATTTTCACGTAGCTAAAATGAGAAAAATTATCCAATCTTGTTTTACCCATAACTTCTTCATTTTAAATCCGTTTTGAGTGAATCAAATTGCTATGGTTTCATATTGAACTCTATTTTATGAATATAAACATAAAAAGTACAGGTTTATAGTCGAAAAAATAAGTTACAAGTCGTTTTTGTAAAGGTAGTCATTTCAGTCGAAAGAACGACGTCTAGATGACCATTTTAGAAAACATACTTCCACTTTGAGTTTAACCATAATTTTTGGATATAGTTTCATGTTCATAATAAAAATCATTTTCTCAGAATAACAACTTTTAAATCAAAGTTTATCATAGTTTTTAATTAACTAACCCAAAACAGCCCGCGGTGTTACTACGACGGCGTAAATCCGGTTTTACGGTGTTTTTCGTGTCTCCAGGTTTTAAATCATTAAGTTAGCATATCATATAGATATAGAACATGTGCTTAGTTGATTTTAAAAGTCAAGTTAGAAGGATTAACTTTTGTTTGCGAACAAGTTTAGAATTAACTAAACTATGTTCTAGTGATTACAAGTTTAAACCTTCGAATAAGATAGCTTTATATGTATGAATCGAATGATGTTATGAACATCATTACTACCTTAAGTTCCTTGGATAAACCTACTGGAAAAGAGAAAAATGGATCTAGCTTCAATGGATCCTTGGATGGCTCGAAGTTCTTGAAGCAGAATCATGACACGAAAACAAGTTCAAGTAAGATCATCACTTGAAATAAGATTGTTATAGCTATAGAAATTGAACCAAAGTTTGAATATGATTATTACCTTGTATTAGAATGATAACCTACTGTAAGAAACAATGATTTCTTGAGGTTGGATGATCACCTTACAAGATTGGAAGTGAGCTAGCAAACTTGAAAGTATTCTTGATTTTATGAAACTAGAACTTTTGAAATTTATGAAGAACACTTAGAACTTGAAGATAGAACTTGAGAGAGATCAATTAGATGAAGAAAATTGAAGAATGAAAGTGTTTTTAGGTGTTTTTGGTCGTTGGTGTATGGATTAGATATAAAGGATATGTAATTTTGTTTTCATGTAAATAAGTCATGAATGATTACTCATATTTTTGTAATTTTATGAGATATTTCATGCTAGTTGCCAAATGATGGTTCCCACATGTGTTAGGTGACTCACATGGGCTGCTAAGAGCTGATCATTGGAGTGTATATACCAATAGTACATACATCTAAAAGCTGTGTATTGTATGAGTACGAATACGGGTGCATACTAGTAGAATTGTTGATGAAACTGAACGAGGATGTAATTGTAAGCATTTTTGTTAAGTAGAAGTATTTTGATAAGTGTATTGAAGTCTTTCAAAAGTGTATAAATACATATTAAAACACTACATGTATATACATTTTAACTGAGTCGTTAAGTCATCGTTAGTCGTTACATGTAAGTGTTGTTTTGAAACCTTTAGGTTAACGATCTTGTTAAATGTTGTTAACCCAATGTTTATAATATCAAATGAGATTTTAAATTATTATATTATCATGATATTATCATGTATGAATATCTCTTAATATGATATATATACATTAAATGTCTTTACAACGATAATCGTTACATATATGTCTCGTTTAAAAATCATTAAGTTAGTAGTCTTGTTTTTACATATGTAGTTCATTGTTAATATACTTAATGATATATTTACTTATCATAGTATCATGTTAACTATATATATATCCATATATATGTCATCATATAGTTTTTACAAGTTTAAACGTTCGTGAATCACCGGTCAACTTGGGTGGTCAATTGTCTATATGAAACATATTTCAATTAATCAAGTCTTAACAAGTTTGATTGCTTAACATGTTGGAAACATTTAATCATGTAAATATCAATCTCAATTAATATATATAAACATGGAAAAGTTCGGGTCACTACACATTAGGCGTGATTAACCAAGATTAGTGTTCTAGTGACCAAAGCTCATTTGGAAATGAAGGAGGCAACAATCCTAAGCATGTTTGAACAGGTTTCGTGAATTATAGATGCCTGAAAGTGGTCAAACATTTTTCGATCAAAATCCGGAGAGTAGATTTCTGTGGTCGATCCACGGTCATCAGTGGAGTCGACCGTTCAACTCAGATTTCGTAAATCTGAGTGCAAGTCTCCACGGTCTGACCTGCGGTCGACCGTAGTCCTAACCGTGTGGTTTACGTTTTCCGTTTTAAGCTTTATTTGGGTTTTGGTCTTTCGCTAGAGTAAATGTGGATTAGTGACTTGTATATTTATATCAAGATGTCTACCATCATCTTTAGCTATGTGCATATGTCATCATCAAAACACTTATTGTTATGGGTTAAGATTAGTATAGTCACTAAGCATAATCCCATTATAACCCACGTTCTCCCCCCAACAGCCCTAAATGAAAACCAACAATCAATACACGGAATAAAAACATACATGAATAAAGTAAATATATAAGATGGTCTACCTTCGCCAGCGGCTGAAGACTTAATCCGACGCCTCGTCCGGCGAACTAAACCACTATTCGATGACTCAAAATCATAAGGAGAAGCAAACGACCGACGGGTGACAGATGCCAGAGCCACTCCCTCTATCACCTTATCCGTGAACACCATCCCGTCCAAACTCTATGATTGGAGAACTTCTGACACGGAAAATTCTGTAAAACAAAAGTGTGTCAATTTCTACTACTAATAATCAAAAGTACAACAAACCACGTGAGAAATATACATACACTACCTCTCCTGCCTCGTCGAGCAACGAGTATCCGGTCAGCTCAACTACAGCTTTTACTAACATTTGCCATTACAAGCATATGCTCATTGTATGTCCTCTAAGGAATCTTCAACCCCCTCAGCTGGTCAAAAATCTCACTGGCCAAGCCCGTCAACTTCTGTGGACACTGAACAGCAACAGTTTAAATATATATGAACGATAATCCCTCTTCGGAAGATCAGAATGGTTGGAAAAAACAAACTTCTGCACCCAATCGTCAGCAATAACAGATGGCTGACCAAGAAACTCAACTTTGTCTGTAAGCGTATACCAAACCGTGCGATACGTTGTTAACCGAAAGATACTTCTAAATATCTTTAGATCTAATGCCATCCTTAAACTATTGAAATACATCTCAAAAAGCACGATGGATCGAATTGCATTTGAATGCAAACGCCCAACATTAAGACCATAGAAGTTAAGGACATCCATAAAGAACTATGTAAAAGGATAACAAAGATTTGAAACCTCAAAAGGTCTCAAATAAATCGCGCATTGATTATCAGGAGGACCACAAGCGTGTTGGTGGGGCCTAGGTATAACAAGCTACAACTCTCGTAACTGAGGACAAAGGTAATAAACCCTGTCAAGATGTGCATCATCTACGATACTAGAAGCACGTAACACATCGTGACACGGCGCTGAAGCATTAGCAGGTCTAGGTGGCATGATGATTGATTGATCGAAGATAATATAGTAAGAATGGAAAAGTCGTTTTATTTTTGTGATATCAGAAAGATGAAATTATGAAAGCAAAAATTTGAAACAATCTCAAATATTGTTTTTAAAGGAGGGTGTTACCAATGGACCCCATCAACAAACTTAAAAAGTACCTCAAAATTTAAAAAAGAGTTTTACTTTGATTAGACAGAATCCAAGATGCATTTAATGTACGTCTAATAAGCTATTTGGACACATATTTAGTTTGGTAACGCAGCCGCTCCGGCTGGCATCACCAAAGTGGGGGACTTGATGATACACATACTAAATCCGTATCAAAAATGTCATATTTTCAATACGACTTACCATTTGTCAAAGTTCCATCCGGAATCAAAATCGGCATAACGGTCCGGGATAAGGTACGTTCTCCCGGACCCACCTAAACAAACCGGCCAGAAATTAACCGAATATGCTTCCGGAAAGAAATATCCCGGATAGAAGTCGGACGTGACTTCACATAAGCCCATCCTACCCGGACAAGTATGCCAGATACCGGCACCACTCACCCGGATACGAAGCACCGAGAGGTTACGAATCCTATTTCCATATCAAGGTATACTTAGCCAAATACGCTGGCCGCCCGGTAACTTCTACAAGAATGTTACGAACGAACATATAAGCCGGCTATAACCTTACCCGGTCAAGAGAGTACTGCGAAGTAACATTTGGATAAATGTTAGGCAATGCTCATATGTAAGTCCTCCCACCTAACCAAAGGTGTGCCACCCATCCGTCACATCATAGACGGATCCCGCACACCATTCCAGAACAATTCCACCATTTTAGAATAACCACACTTTTCCAAAAAAAATCACACCATTCTGGAATAACCATACCATTCCGAAATAATCACACAGTCTCGAAATAAAGCATGATCTCGGAACAGGCATTTGGTCCCGAAACAAACACATGGTCCCAGAACAAACACACGAATAGATCATATGCCACGTCAGCCTACGAATATAGGAAAGTTTGTTAGGTTTTTTTTGTTATGCCAATGAAAGGGACATGTGTCGCGTCAGCCCACGAATCCGGTAAAGTTTGTTACGATTATGAAAGGGACATATGCCACGTCATCATTCCTTCTAACAAACTATTTGAAAACATCTATAAATACGCACCATGGGTTATTCATTATAAAACACTGGACACATACTGTTACTCTGCTGAAATCATACTGTAACATTGTTCAGTCGAAAATACAACTCCAATCGAGATTCCGGTCGATATCAGAGTTCATCAATACTTAAGATATTAACTCATTCGATCTAATTAAGTGAGATTAATCTAATCGTTTGTTTTACGAAATTGGAATCCAGATTTAAAACGGGGTTTGCACAGTTATTGAAGTTAAAACAATCGATCAACACATTTTTCCCAAATTAAGCACTCAAGTCTAATTCTAAAACCACCAATTTAGATTTAGGCGTGGTCACTTAAATTGTTGTTAGTGTTCATTTCATTTTATGATATATTAGTATCATTTCACTTTTTTTTTTATAATGATTGTAGGAGTGTTTTTGTTTTGTTTTATCATCTTATTTTTTTCTTTTTCTCTTTAATACAAATACAATGTTTTTTAAGACTACATAAACTTAACTCACTATTCATTTCATTTAGCAATATATTGTCATTTCACTTTCTTATTATCCGCGTATGCTAAAACTTAAACTATTGTTACTATTCTTTTCATTTTGCAATTGTAACAAGATTTGGGTGCATTTATTTAAATAACGGAATTATAGTTAGGAGAGGATTGCATTTATTTAAGGATAAGATCATCTGAGATCGTTTGCGTGCGCGCTAAGCAAAGTTGTGTTAACGCGCCATTTATTTTCGGATTACTTATGAAGGACGTGCGCCCAACATGTAATACGCACGAGCGCCATGCGCAAAGGTACGCATATCATTACCTATTGTGGTTTTGCATTGGAGAATGGTTAACTTTTTAACCCATTTTACATGAACTTATTATTGAATATACTGGTGGGTGGGTAACTGTTTTTTTTTTTCTAATTCGTATCACATTGTATCTTTCGATCAAAAAGGTGTTTAAAATAAAAGTTAGACATAGTTTTATGATGCCGGCTCTGTACACTCATACATGTTTTTTTTTTTTTAAACGGCAAGCTTGCATCAGCGTATCATTTATTTCAACGACACTCATCATTTGCACACACACACGCGTTCGGGAGGAAACCCGAATCGCATTATAAGAACCCGATCCTTTAACCATCCCTAGGGGCAGGCGGACCGAGTTTGAATCCTGAATGGATCCGGGAGAAAACCCCCCTGAGGTCAATCTGGATATCCATATTTCAGGCAGATTAATTAATAGGATGAGCATAGCGAGGCTCGAACCCATGACTTAATCCTCAGCCCCAACACACAATGTGAAGGGGATGCCGTTGAAGCAATGCTTCGTTGGCTCATACATGTATACATGTTTGTATTTTATTTCAAGCCCAGGTTTTGAATTATACAACCACACCTTCAAATATAGTGGTTCACAATCTGAAGAAACATTTAATGAGCACTACAACAGAGTTCATGTAAGTTTCTACCATCTGGAGTGTAATGAATCTGCTTTTCATGGTGAGTGCATTTGTTATTGTCTGTTTTATCTTTAGTTGATTTTTTTTTACTTTTTTTTTGTTATTTAGTTGTGATTTGGATTTAGTTTTTGTTTAAATTTATGTATTTGATTGAGTATGCTCAGTTATATAAGTGTTTTGTTGATTTGTAAGACCTTTGGAAGTGAATTGTGTTAAATATTGAAACCCGTGAATAATATTGATAATAATAGACGGTATTTATAAAGTATAAGAACCCTAAACTACATCTAAAACCTAATGGAGCCACTACAAAAAAAATGCTTATTAATGACTAATTTTTTAGTGACCAATTATTATTTGGTCAATAATAATTTAATTTAGTGACCTTAAAAAGTTAGTCATTAAATTTTAGTCACTATATGTTATTAGTGATAAACAAATACTTGTCACCAAAATTTTATATATAGAGATCAAAAAGTGGTCACTAATTTGAAGAAAAATAGATACCACCAACTGATTTGGTGTCTAAAGGTATATGGGTCATTTCGCAATTTTTAAGTTTCTGGAAAAAAATAAAAAAATAAACACTACTATGTAAAATATAAATCATTCCATTCCCGAAATTAATCAATTATAGTAATAACATCACAGCTCCTCACGTACAAACCGCAATCGTCTCCATCATCTCCGGTAAATCAACATTAACCTCACCCTCACCGTCATTGTTGCCACCACACTCACCCGCTGTATTCACCGCTCTGCTACACTAGCTCCGCTGTTTCATACACTAGCGTCGGCCATTTTGCTAATTGTTACTCCGCTGTACACGGAGACATCGACTTTGATGTGAAAAGAAGCTCTTGTCGGGGATAATAAATAGCTGGATTCATTGGACTCATTCATCTCTACAATCTCACATGTAACCTAATTTCATAAAATCAAATCAATTCAAACTGAAGATCTATTTAGCAATAAATTAGGTTACGGATCGAGTGTAGAGTGTTCTTCGATCAATTTACCGCCGATGAAATTCTCCGATTGCAGTAAATCAATATATAACAACGAAAATAACTAATTGATCCGACTGCACGTTTGATATGAGGTATATATTATTATCAATTGGCGTATCATATTTTGCATCAATTCTATAGCTTTTGATATAATTGTATGTACATGTTTTGCAGTTTGAAGTATAATTTTCGTAATATGCACCTGCTTGCTTGTGATTTTTTATTACTACGTACTACAGTATTTAATATGCACTCCAGGTGTTCGATAAAATGTCTCGATGAAATTTGGTGTTAATTTGATTAGTTTAGTGAATATAGTATATTCAGTAAGTTAGTTACTCGTACATAAACCATTTATTAGGTATTTATGATAATGTAGATGTTACTCCTCGTGTACATAGATTATGGGGCTGTTTAACATGTATTATATGTGTTCAATACATGTCTCAGTTTGTAGCTACTTGTTAAATTGGATTTTAATGTTAATTTAGGCATACTAGTAGACATATAAGGGACAAATTAGATTATTAAATGGTCGTTGTGTTACTCAAGTTGGTTTGTTAGTTAAAGATAGTTATTTTTTAAGTTAATTACTTGTATTCTTCTTATCACATTGCCTTTAGCAGTATCTATTTTATGTACCTTAATGTCTTGACCTTACAATCTGTACGATTCCTATTGTTTAACTTGAGACATAAAATGCTTGAAACTTGGTGATAGGTTACAGACGCTGATCTAACTATGCTTGAACTAGATAATGAATTTTTTCTATAAAATACTTGTCTGTTACTCATTCATTAAATGTTCCAGCGTCTTGATGCCTTACAGAACTCATTGGATCTTATTTTTTATTGTTGTTATAGGCCTATACATGTTGCCTGCTGGAAACTTGCAATTTGTTTGGAGTTCATGGAAAAGGTTAGAAATGTGGAACTTCATATATAAAGTTTAAAATTTCAATGATCTTGATACCCTATATAGTTGAGGCTTTGATATGCGATTCTTGGATGATTTGTTAAGGTTTCTAAGTTATAGCACATGTGTTATCAGTTTAACTGAAGTAATCTCGCATCTATGGCTGATCCTTGGACTATAAAACTTTATAGTCATAATAATGTTGTAGTGCTGGTACGTATGTTCTCCTTATAAATGTGTATCAGCTCTTAACTAATCCTTGATAAAACTTTATAGTCATAATAATGTTTTTATTTATATACTTGATACCTCCTTAAAATTAACTATTATTTCTATATTGTTTTTAAATTTAACTGACGAGAAGCAATAAGTACTCTGCCATGATATGGTATTACAATGATTTATGTTGATATATTTGAACCGGTAACACATGTGCTATAACTTAGTAACATCTGTAATTATTTAACAAAAGTGCAGGTACTATTCTTCCCTGAGAACTTTGATCATATATTACTTGTGTCTCGTGGTGGGAAATTGAAGTGGGGTTCTCAATTTCTACAATCAATACTCTTAGGCATGCTACATTTTTTTATGTATTATATAATACTATGTAATAATATATAAATATATACTATATATATATTAGGGGTGACATTATGATGAGTACTTTTTTTAATGTTTGCGAGTCGGTATTAGATTGTTAGCTGATTGGTAGCTACCAGGTTGGTTAAAACACATTTGATCCACGATTTTGGTGTGACGACTCTTTAAAAGGTAAAAAGCTTTAGATCCTTTTTTATTCATGACGATCGTTTATGTATAAATTACTCTTTGACAATTTTCTCTTTTGTTACAGGTTGTTATGTTGACTAATTATTTTATTTGTTCTCAATGAAGATTTGATGTATAACATAACCAAAAACAGAGGTTTAGTGTTTGTTTCAATGAGATTACATGAGGAAGCATTGGCGGCTTTCACACATCTTCAATCATATGTAAGTGTATGTTTGGCCATGAACTGTTTCTTTACTCGTAATGCTGACATCAGGTTCAAAACATTCACTTGATTTTCAAAACATAAGAATTTGTTCTGCATTTTGGCTGAGTATCTCTTCACCTTTGATCGTACCAAATTCAAATTTATTATATGTAAACACTTAACATTCTTCATGGTCCATGCCAGTTGAAAATGATTGTTCTAGGGGAACTATGTGGTCAAGATAAGTACTCCTTAGTTGAAGCCCTTAAATCCGGAAAAATTGATAAATCAGTATGCGCTTGGGTCAGCGGAACTTGTGCTCGTCTCTTTATGTCTGAATTTAATTCGGATTTACGGTGAGTGATGAATTGTTTTTCTTTTACCCTTGTTGGAAGCATAGACTGTCAATTTCCTTTGTTTATCTAATGTATTATATTATAATTATAACTATATTATATAATTGTAATTGTAATTAACCCCGACTTTATGTTTCAGGGGATCAGGAGTGATGGTGAAATGGACTGTAGAAGCTAAAAAACAAGCACTATAGGATATTTGGAGCCATTGTCCTCACATTGTATGAGGCATTTTGATAATTGTATGAGCATTAACAGGACATGATGTATAAACTTCTTGTGATTCATATATTCATATTATTATTACTATTGTTATGTATATATAGTGCTGGTAATTGTTGTTTAAGAGGTTATTTGCATGTTCATTCTTGTTAATTAGAAGACGAAATTTTATGTTCAATGATGGCTGAGAATACATCTTATTAATATTGTTGACCATAATTGTTATAGAGGAAGCAAATTTTAACAATTGTAATCATGTTTTGGCAAAAGAGTGACCACTTTTTGGTCGTTAATGATCAATGAGAGTGACCACTTTTTGGTCACTAACTGTCAATGTGAGTGACCACGGTCACAGATGGTCAATGCGAGTGACCACTTTTTGGTCACTAATGAGCAAAGCGAGTGACCATTTTTTCGTCACTAGTAGTAGTGACCATAAAAAGTGACCACTATATGTTGGTCACTATAGTGACCATTTTATTATTTTGGTCTCTAATAAAGTTTTGTGACGGACCTATAGTGACGAGAAGTGACCAATTTATTCTGGTCACTAATTTGAATTAGTGACCATTTTTGTATATTTAGTGACCAAATACCTCTCGTCACTAAAGGTGATTTTTCTTGTAGTGAGCCAAGCACACATATTAAACTTGGGCCGATCTATATAATCCATATAACACTCCCCCGCAGTCCGAACGGCGAAATCGCGAAAGTTCGGACTGGAAAGGAAACAATAAACATAAAAAGAATAAAGAAAAACACAATTTTCTCTCTAATTTGTTGTATCGAATTGATTGGTTGCATTGCTTGACTGCGTTTCCTTTTCCGTAACATCTTTTTTTTTACGTCGTGGCTTGCTTGCCTAAGGATTGAGCAGGAGTTGGACTTTGAACTTTTATCGCCGATACAATCTTCTTCAACGCTGCAAAACAAGAGATTTTTTTTATATATATATTCTTCTTTTTTTCAGGGATTTGGAGCCTAGTCAAGCTAGGCGGCTCATCCCCACGCCGTTTATAGTTACACAGAAAAAAAAAGAAAGAAATTATATAGTAATAGTCTCGTTTATACTATTTTGAATATATAAATATAAATAAATGATAGAAACGAAGTCAAATGATGGGCGAACACCATGACTGGTTATATGGACAGTATTAAAACCAATACGACTCCGTTATTCTTTAGAGAAGGGGTGCAGTGGAAAGATAAAATAAAATAAAGGCTGTTGTGGATTATTATTCAAAAGATAGATATGGATGTTGGTGTTGATGCATGTGACAGATTATGTGCATAGCATCTGACGGCAATAGTTGATTCAAGGGTTTTTTTTTTTGTTTTTTTGTTTTTTTTTTGAAGTATGAGATACGAGATGAGAAGGTGGATAGAGGGATAAAGACTTGACGGGGTGGTACCGACTAGGTCTCGGGATCAAACATAAGCTCTGATTACCATGTTAAATAATGAAACCCGTGAATATTATTGATAATAGTAGACGGTATTTATAGAGTACAAGAACCCTAAACTACATCTAAAACCTAATAGACCCAAGCTCACATATTTTTTTTGAACGGCGATTTTTTTGGCATCAATAGGACATTTCTTTCAACGACCCTCATCATTTGCACGTAAAACACACGTTCGAACGGAAACCCGAACCCGATCGACGGTACTCGGGAAGACATCCATTCAGGCAGTGGTTCCGGGTAGGGGTCGGTGAACGAATCCGGTAAAACCTCCCTATAGGGTCAATATATACCAACATTATTGGTGTTTAATTGGTTTAAAGAAAATCATGTCATCCCTAAGGATCGAACCTATGATCTCTCCATATCCCATGACACAAAGTACATGGGGAGAACCGTTGAGCTATGCCCGCAAGTTCCCCAAGCCTACATATTAAACTTGAGCCGATCTATATAATCCATATAACAAATTGATAGTAAATTACAGGGATTTAGTATCTTGGTTTCGACTATTTGAACACTTGGTCCATGTAGCCAATAAGTGTCAAAATGGGTAACAGTAAATTTGGAGACGTCTCATATGTCGATTTAAGTGTGTTTAGAAGTTTTGATGTCTTCAAAATGAGTTTTAGGTGTATTTTGGTTAAAACGAGAAATTATGACCCACACGGGTCATAAGGATATATGTCGAGTGCGGTAATATGTATACTTTAAACCAACTGTACTCGTTTTTAGAGTATTAGTTTCCATTAAGGTTATGTATCATCTAATACAGGTAATAAGATTGGGTTTACAAAAATGCAACATAATTGTATGTGTGAGAAAATGGTATAACATATGTGATCAACCTTGCAACTCAGGTAAAAACAAGGGTTAAAGTCAAAAATAGGCTACAAACTTACACAAATGTACTGATGTCGCCCACAAACTCATTTCCGTCCTACTGTCGCCTACAAACTTTCAAAAAGTGTACCAATGTAAACAAAAACTTTTAAAAAGTGTATCAATGTAAACAAAAATGACTTGCTACCGGCTAAACTGGTTAAAATCAACTCGCGTCGTTCGTAAATTGGATCTTAATTCTTAAAAAAAAAAAAATAAAAAAAAAAATTTATCAGGTCAAAATTAGTATGTAACATGTCAAAACTATAAAATGTTGATATTAGCACATTTTTTGAAAGTTTGTAGGCGACAGTAGGACGAAAATGAGTTTGTGGGCGACATCGGTACATTTGTGTAAGTTTATAGCCTATTTCTGACTTTAACCCTAAAAACAATGACTTGGCAGTGTGTACCACATTACCACTTTGCATATTGGGGCAAAAAAAGAAGAAGTATAAATATACTTTTTTCTGCGCATATTAATAATAACAATAAAGTATAATGCTTAACTTGGCGAAGATAACAAACATGTCAATCTCACATAGAGAATCTTATAATCAATTAAGGTATAAGACCTCTTACTACAGGCAACTAATACTACTAAAAGCATGACAACCTTAACTGCGATCAACTATGCAGCATAACTACTAATCATGGAAATTATCAACAATATAAACATAGTAGCGCGACTTGCTACTCTATACTTATGACGATCGCTCCAAATCCATATGGACGAACACGTCATTCATTGATTTCATTGCGAGGTATTTGACCTCTATATGATACGTTTTGTAAACATTGCATTCTTTAAAAAGGCACACCATAAATGAATATTTAAATCAAAGGTTTTCGACATCTGATGATTTCTACATATAGACAATCACCGTAAATAATAGTTTACAATAATACTTCCGTTGACAATGCAGTCAAAATAAGATACATGGTGATGATTTGGTGAATGCAACGTTTCCTTGAAAATATGTCATGTAAGACTCGATGCACATAGCTTGTCTAACATGTAAGCAAACAGCGGAAGACTTCTAGGAACCTGAGAATAAACATGCTAACAAGTGTCAACACAAAGGTTGGTGAGTTCATAGTTTTAGTGTTTCGCATAATCTGTATATAAAAGTGGATCACAAGATTTCAGTTGTTTCATCCAGAAACGTTTATCAATAGATTCTACATAACAGAGCACCCTGGTAACTAAACTTTAACGTTATAATGATAAATACCCCATTCGTTTTAATACACGCAAACCAACGTGTCCTAAACTCAAATAACACACGTCCGTTAAAAGGCTAGCGCTCTAGCTCGGACGGGGATGTCAAGCCCTATGGATCCATATACTGTTATTCGCGCCCACCAGTCCATATCCTATGTACTGGCAGTTACTAGTTACCAAAGCTAAGGGATTTTCGGTTTAAACTCAGTGTAGAATTAAGTATGTACTTGTATCCATTGCGTTTAAATAATTTGCATGTATTCTCAGCCCAAAAATATAGATTGCAAAAGCAATTAAAAAGGGAGCAATGAAACTCACCTTAGCAGCATATAAAGTCGTTCACCAAAATGTGACCGAAACTCGGATTACCAATTAATCGTAGATCTCAACCTAGAGAACATATGTTGGTCAATAAATGTCTATCAAGCTAGGTCAGGTCATAATGTATCATAATCCTAATGCTCGAGATCGACATACAAAAGTTATCCAAAGTCGTTTCAAAAAAATGAATTTTGACAAAAGTTCAACAAAACGAGACGTACCTTATATAAGGATTCATTTACTCGGTTGGTAATATTCAAAAATCCAATTTATCAATCTCGTAAACAAGTTGTTTAAATCTTAATTGCAGATTCAAAAGCAATTTCAATTAACGTCAATCATAATTCAGTTGATCATATCTTTTAATCCGTTCATCGAAACTATTCGATATCTAAATAAAAATTTATTGATTTTTCGTCAGCTTTCCAAAAACATGTATATCATATACCTTTTACCAGTAATATATGCATTTAATTCGTAATTCATTATAAACTGTTTAACGAAGAAATTTAGCATACAAGCATGCATAAACATATATACTCGAGCACTAGACATGGATACACAATTAATATATAAATGATAAGATATGAATGCTCACGTATCAATATTGTGATTCAATATTGCAGGGAAGTACGTAGACGCAACAGAGATGATAAATACTAGGTTTGATTTGCCAATAATACCCACGTACATTACCCATAACCTCCATAGCTATAACCCATAATTTCCTTAGCTCTATCCCGCTCGAAAACCCATTTTAAAAGTGACACGCTCATAATCTCGTCGTAGTATTTTATGTAATATTACTAATAATAATAATAATAATAATAATAATAATAATAAGATTAATAATATTAATCTTAATAATAATAATAATATATATATATATATATATATATATATATATATATATATATATATATATATATATATATATATTAAAGAGATAGAGAGATTGAGAGATAGATTTATGATTGAATTCGTCCGAAAAACTGATCGAGCTTTATAGGCATTCCTGTCCAGCCATCCCATGCGATCGCATGGGTCTGAAGAGGAATGGCCATGCGATCGTATGACCTGAAGATCCAGCTCACAAACCTTTTAACTTCTAGTTTGTCGACATATTATAATATAATATATATAATATATAATTTAAATTAATTAATTATATATTATATTATATTCTCGTGCATAGTTAATTTGTAATTTTTGTTCCGATAAGTCGTACATCATTACGCGACTTATGTCCCGGTTCCGGTTTTTCGAGTGTCCCTTCGTACGCTAAGAAAACTTGTAATTTACATTTTGGGACACGTACCTTTGTCAAAATATAGCCTTAAATTATCCCTAAATTATATCACTCAAAGTGTATCTTAAACTTTCGAGTATTTTGGTCATTTACTTCTATAAATCATTGTCTCGCTATTTATTAAAATACATTTTAAAATCATTTAAAATTGTTATATCGCATATTGTTTACACATTTAAACTTAAATTCATGTAATTCATTTATGTGTCATCGTTTATTTCTCAAACGTTCTAATTAACATAACTAAATATCAATTGAATCAATAACCGAATGTTATTATTGTTTTCAAATAACCTGAAGCTATATATTCATAAATATATATTCAATATACTTAAACACGTTCTAAATATACATTGCAAGTTGTTCAATCAAGGTTATTTTAATAATCAAATTCTTTAATATCGAGCAACATTTTCGTATGTTTGAAACAAATAAGTTTAACGTGAGATATTTATACATTTAACATCTCGTTAACGTTTTCAGTTTAATATGTATATATATATATATATATATATATACATTTCTATTTACACATAGTTTTTCGGGAATCGTTGGGAACAATCGAAGGGTATTTGAATAGTTCAAGAATTTTGAGATTCAGTTTTACAGACTTTGCTTATCGTGTCGGAAACGTTAAAGATTAAGTTTAAATTTGGTCAGAAATTTCTGGGTATCACAGTACCTCCCCGTTAAAGAAATTTCGTCCCGAAATTTGAGTGAGGTCGTTATGGCTAACAATAAAAATGTTTTCATGGCGTATATGAGTCGATAAATAGAGTTTTATCACCGTTGAATAATATGGATTAAACAATCCAATTACTTGAAGCGTATAAGAAAAGTTATCGTAATAGAGTGAAATGGAGAATAGAGATGCGTTTTATCTCTTGATGTAGTAACGATTGATTTTCGGAATTTAAGGAATAGAAAATCTTCATAATCAAAATAAGATTTGATTCTTCGAAATTTAATGAAATTAAGATTTCCTTTGATTATATGCGTAATCTGCCTCTATTGCTATGTCTGATATTTTGCTATAAATTAACCACTTCCGTTTCATTATTTTCACCACTCCTACATCTTCTTCTTTATTTCATACTCCTTAATAGATTGTAAAAATGCTTCATCCAGTTCTGATTCTTGATATACTCCTAACTTTCATATCTGTCATTCTCCTTTTTCATCTACCACCAGAGATAGTTATTTTCTTCTACCACTACCTTGGGGTTATAGTATTTTTCATTCTCACGTGTCTTTATATTGCTATATGCATTGATATACACGATTTGTGATATATGTGTTGTCGTCAGGCTTTATATTTTCCCTTATATTTAGGAGTTCCATGCTTTCGTTTTTCCTTCCCGACTTCAAGTCAAGCGAATAATGGTCTGGAATTCGTAGATATGGAGTTTCGAATGATCATAATATACAAAGTAGAAAGGAAAGGTAATAGCATGATTTAATTTGTCAAATTACCAGAATATCTGGAAAAGCCCGAATCATCAAGAAAAATATTTTCTTGATATGTTTAGAGGTTAAATAGAATGAAAGAGTCGTGTAACATGGTTCATGATAAGGGTGGGATCTGTGAACCTTTATCACGTTCCATTAGAAACTCAGCATGGCTTACTGTAATATAATCACGTTGATCAAGTGTCATTATATTATACTAACTCATGCTTCAGTTCCCAACATTACTTCAAAACATCTATTTTTTTGAATTTTTCAGATTTTAGAAACTAAAATAGTTTCTTTTATGATGTAACACAGATAGCGCGAAGAGATGAATGATTTCAGATAAGAATGGGTATGAAAAAAAAAATATCTTCAGAAATATGGAGGATATTTATAATGGAAGATACGATGATATCTTAGAATATTTAAGATAAGATGATGATGAAGAATATTATCCGCAAAGGTTTTAGAGTAAGGAGTAAGGTATTTGCTAATGACTTCAGTAGACACTGAATCATTTGAATTCTTTGAAGGCATGTTCAGTCTTTTTGATTTATCCACAGCCTCCTTCATACTTTGCTCAATCCGTTTTCCAGTTCCAAACCTTCACTTTTTCTCAGCTTTACCACCATACTATTCTTTATCATCAAACTTTTGACTGTTAAGGTCATTTACAGTTTTTGCTGCTTCATCAGCATTGTTCCAATTTCAGAGAACTAGTTCATAGTTTGGGATGTTTTTCAGAAACTTCACATTCGAAGTATGTAAGTCTAGAAGATAGACATTATATGTATATATATAACTGTTGGCGTAGAATTGCTGCGAAATTTGAAATACTGATTGCTAATTCCCTGTAGTTGGTATGGCAATTACCGTTACAAGATGTAGATGAGTACATGATAGGGTTTCAATGAGTATAAGGATTTTTCGAAAGATCAAGGATCAATGAGGTTGTTGGTAAATTTACTGCTAATGTGGTGGAACATGAAAGGTTCCCCGGTAATAAGAACGTATATGTCAAGGTTATAATAAGGCTAATCTGAAAACTCGAAGTTGACTGGTTGATAATACTGGATACTTTGAAAAGGGATTGCAAGATTATTTTCGGTAAAAACAACGCTAAAGGATCTTGCACAGTTTTGAAGTCAAAGTATAGCTTTGAAAGATGTAGAGATCTAAGAATGATGTCACCGGTTCAGAGTTATGACTTGGATTCTGATCCGTCAATATCAGAATATGTAATTGAATTTGTATGAAAACGATTGTATATCGTTGTGAGTATTGTTAATAATTTTTTTTGAATCAAAGTTGAAGAATATACAGTATAACATATTAATTGTGAACTTATATATTTCCCGAGTATTACCTACTCGTTAAAGATTTCACAATTAATATTTTGTACAAAAGAATTTTTATTACCGTCTTTATGAAAATATATGTATGTATATTTTCTTCAGATGTAATACAGATTTAATGAGTTAATATCATATTAAGCTCATTTGATTTTCGGCTTGACTTAGAAATGATTAATCTTTAAAATATTAAAGATTACATAATCTTTGCGGAGTATTTCGCTAATGAAATCAATACTTCATTATTTATTCTTATTGATATTCCTTGGTGAATGATGTTGGTACTCGTGGATTTTTTGTGAACCTTATAAGGCACAGATGATGTTTTCTGGAAAGTTTCGAGTACATCGAAAATGAAAATGTAAAATCAATTATGTAATTGAATAATACACTTGGTTTATTAGGAAATGGAATTCATTGAGTTGAAACAGAGATTGTAGTTAACGAAGGTTAAGTTGTTAACGAAAGATGTACATTATAGCATATTAGTAATATGAATTAACCGAGTAGTATTTACCCCTTTTCAATTCTTACATAATAGCTTAGTACGAAAAGATTTATGATGGTTTTAAAATTTATATATATAAGATATACATATAAATTCTTTAGAGGTATTGAGTTATTACTTCATAACTCATTGATACAATATACTCGTTGTTGACTCGTAATAATATCCACAGTGCTTTCTTGAACTGGCAGAGCTTGTGATGTTAGAGGCGATGTTGACAGCACTGACTGTGCTAGTGAGGCTAAGGGTACTATTGATGTTGTTGGTAAAATAAGTCTAGCTTGTACCTTACGCACCATTCTTGTCAGGGTTTCTATTCTTCCTTCTATCATCTCTATTCATCTGATTTACGGTTAGAACTGGGATAAATAATCTTTAAGATTTTAGAGATTACCTAATCGCCGTAGAATATTTTTCCGATGAAGTTATGAATCAATACTTCATCGTTTATTGTTGTTGGTACTCCTTGGTACCTATGGTGCGTATGATGTTGATATCCGAGGTACAGATTGTGATGTTGAAATGTGTGATGGGGATGTTGTTGTTGGTGGTGGTAATGGTACTGTTGGTGTTTTTATCGGTGGTACTGTTGCCGCCGATGCTGGTGGTGCCTGTGATGCCTGCAAGTTGCGCATCATGTTCTCCAAAGTCACTACTCGAGCACGAAGCTCGTTGACTTCTTCTATTATACTGGGATGATCGGTGGTTCGTTTCATGACCCGTCCTAATCCATCTGAACGAAGTCCATATCGATTATAAACGAATCACAATAGTTGATTACATCGCGAGGTACTTGACCTCTATATGATACATTTTACAAACATTGCATTCGTTTTTAAAAGACAAACTTTCATTTCATCGAAAGTTGACAGGCATGCATCCCATTTCATAATATATCAAACTATCAACGACTTAATAATAATCTTGATGAACTCAACGACTCGAATGCAACGTCTTTTGAAATATGTTATGAATGACTTCAAGTAATATCTCTAAAATGAGCAAATGCACAACGAAAGATTTCTTTCGTACCTGAGAATAAACATGCTTTAAAGTGTCAACCAAAAGGTTGGTGAGCTCATTATTTTATCATAAACAATCATTATCATCATTTTAATAGACCACAAGAATTTCATTTCCAGTTCTCATAAATACATGTCCCATGCATAGAGACAAAAATATCATTCATATGGATTGAACACCTGGTAACCGACATTAACAAGATGCATATAAGAATATCCCCTTTCATTCCGGAAAATCCTTCAGACATGATAAAAACAACATCGAAGTACTAAAGAATCCGGTACTTTGGATGGGGTTCGTTAGGCCCAATAGATCTATCTTTAGGATTCGCGTCAATTAGTAGATTGGTTTACTAATTCTTAGGCTACCAAGCAAAAAGGGGCATATTCGGCTTCGATCATTCAACCATAGAATGTAGTTTCAATTACTTGTGCCTATTTCATCAAACATTTATAAAAATAGTGCATGTATTCTCAGTCCCAAAAATATATATTGCAAAAAAGGGAGTAATGAAACTCACATAATGTATTTTGTAGTAAAAATACATATGACTATATTGAACAATGCAGGGTTGGCCTCGGATTCACGAACCTATATCATTTGTATATTTATTAATATACATAATTGTAATCGAACAAATATTTATAAATTTATTAATTACGTCCTTTTTAATATTAATAATATATGTATGTTTCTTATATTCTTTTTATTATATAAAAAATATTAATCTTCACTATGTTATATGTAATAAATATATTTTTAGTATATATATATCATTTGTATATTAATAATAATAGTAGTTAAAATATTATTAATAGTGGTAAAAATGATAATAATTATAATATTTAATATTACTAATAAGATAATAATGTTACTAATTCTATTAATGATAATAATAATAATAATATTAGTGATAATAATAACAATTATAGTATTAATCTTAATGTATTTAATAACAATTATAATTATTAATAATAATCATAACAATAACAACAATAATAATACTAATAACATTAATAATAATAATAATAATAACAAACTGGAAAACTACCTCAAATAATTGGATTAAAAAAATATGTCACAGCCGGGACTCGAACCCGTGACCTCCCGTAAGCCCGAAACACTCCAGACCAGCTGAGCTAGCCAATTTATCTGATTAAACTCTAAACCTTATGCATATAACCCGTATATATTATCTGTTCTTTCATCTTCTTTTAATTTTAATCGACTGAAACCTCACCATAACAGAACAACAACTTTTTGTTTGGGTTTAATTAGTTCATTTGACTCATAAACGAACGGTTGATAATTAATGGAACCAACTGAAACAGAATTTTAAACAGTAACAACTTTAAATTGAAGGAGATGAATTTGAAAAATTGATTTTAAAATTTAGAATGTTTTAGATGATATTTACTACATGAATTATGTACCAAATCGTTTCTAAAACCTTCAGGGTTCATCAATTACAACATAAATATTATTTACATTATGAATTCGAATTAATAAGAATCAGTTGACTTTTTTTTAAACATTGACCCTTGAATTCGTAATTGGTATGAGAATTCAGAACTTGAAATTTTGTAGAAAGTTCACCCAACAGATTCCTAATACGACTACACTTTTAGATTTTGAAGAATAATTTTGAATTACAGACAGAAAAATTCCATATCAGTCGATGAACACATGAAGAAAAACTCAAACCTTGAATTTGATTTTTAGACATATTTAGGTGATGACTATAAAATGAAATGTGTTATAAATCATACCTATAAACTTTATGATTTATTAATTTCAACAGAAACGCTCCATAAATCTTCAATTTGATCTTTGAAGCTTCGTTTGACTTTTTCTTTTAAAACATTGACTCCAAAATTTGACATCAAGAAAAAGAATTGGAGACTCAAGATTTGCAGATAGTTTTCATGAATAATTTCTAACGATTCTGCATTACTAAATTTTGAAATTTGGTTCTAAATTGAAATATGATCAAAATTTTATAGAACAGAGAATAAACGCGGGTCTGTTTCTATTTTATTTTGATTAATTCAATCTGATAAATATTGTGGGGATAATAATTGAGAGTGAAGATATAGATTTAGATGAATTACGCATGATGTGAGCTCAAGTACTCCTTTTACAGCTGGATGATTTCAACCGGTTATACTAACTAACGAATAAAAATAATAATAATGATAATGACTTCAAACTAATTTTGGATCCATTCATTTGATAAAGTTTCTAATTTGTACGAATTACTCAATCATAAACAGGTGGAGAACGACCCTAAACTGAATTTGAAATTTGACTGCTTAAAGGAATTGCTCAGATAGTGATAGGGATTAATTTACACGCGTTATAAAATCAGTTTTTATATATATATGTAGTAATGCTTACGTATATATATCATTTATTTATTTATCTATTATATTAAATCCTGTAATATAAATTTATAATGTAAATCTATTAATAACCTCTATTAATATTATTAATTTTTAATAAGAATACTAGTAATAATAATATTAAAAAATACTAATGACAATATTAATAATATTAACAATAATTATATTAATAATAATAATAATATTAATATTAATAATAAATAATAAAAACTATAATAGTAATTATAACAATGATAATAGTAATCTCATTAATGATAATATTAATTATTTTTAGTATTCAATATAATATTTATATCTAATAATATTACTAATGTTAATCATAATATTTAAAAATTGAAATTTTATTTCTAGTTATAATAATAATGATGATGTTAACAATGTTAACAATTTTATTAGTAAATATAACAACTCAAATGTAATAAGTTTTAATAATATTATAAATATTGAATGTAATAATATAACAACTATACTTGTGATTACATTTAATATACAATATTATATTATGTGATAACATTTATTTAATATTTATATATTGTAAATAATTATAAATTATATATATTTATATATTTTCATTTTAATAGTAACTTAATTATTTTTATTTATTATTTTACATTCTTAATTCCAGTTGATTATAGTGTATCTTGTTAATTCAACATATTATACATATATACATATATTTATATTTACAAAATACATATATATACATTTTTGTCTACAAACCAATGTTCGTGAATCTTCGGGAATAGTCAAGGGTCAAATGTATATATGAACACTGTTCAAAGTTTTTGAGACTTCGTCTTTACAGATTTTGCTTATTGTGTCAAAATTAAATAAAGATTAAGTTTAAATTTGGTCAGAAATTCCCGGGTCATCACAGTTCGGACGATCGGATAAATAAGATTTAGAATATGGGATAGTATGTAATCGTGACGAGACACTCTAGAAATGAGAGAGAAAATGGTATTACGAACAGGTTCGCCGGTAAGTGCTTCAGGTTCTTCGCCAAGAGGTAAATGTGATGGATGGAAGGGATCACCTTCTTCTTATCTCCAATGATTAAGTAGATTACGAACCCATCCCCAATTCATCCAGAATAGATGATGGCTAATTGGTTGATCCATTCTGGTCACACTGCTTTCGGAGCTCGAGTGGAAATCCATATCAAAATAGCTGTCAGAATCTGAGGAATTTGAACTAGATGCAGAATTCATCTTACACGGTTTGAATAAAGGATTTTTGGATATGAAATGATTTTTGGATATCGGACGATATTCTAATTACATAGAATACCTATATATAGTATAAGGGATTCGCAAATTACGGAGGATCTTTCGAAAACTGTCAGGTAAAGTTTACAGTAACAGATACGCTAAGATATGAATTTTGTCTATACACTATTCATGCAATCAATGCAGTAAAACATGTCTAGACCAAGAATGATAAGCATGTAATTTCCGACAAGAAATGATAAGCAAAACTTTTGACATGCAGACACAGTCGAAGTCCAAACTTACGAATGCATCCTAACAACTATCAGTTAGACACACTAATGCAAGACGTGGTTCACTAGGACCAACGCTCTGATACCAACTGTGTGACGATCGCTCCAAATTCATACGGACGAACACATCATTCATCTATTTCATTGCGAGGTATTTGACCTCTATATGATACGTTTTGTAAACATTGCATTCTTTTGAAAAGGCACACCATAAATGAATATTTAAATCAAAGGTTTTCGACATTTGATGATTTCTATATATAGACAATCACCGTAAATAATATTTTACAATAGTACTTCCGTTGACAATGCAGTCAAAATAAGATACATGGTGATGATTTGGTGAATGCAACGTTTCTTTGAAAAATATGCCATGTAAGACTCCATGCACATAGCTTGTCTAACATATAAGCAAACAGCGGAAGACTTCTAGGGAACCTGAGAATAAACATGCTAACAGGTGTCAACACAAAGGTTGGTGAGTTCATAGTTTTAATCTTGCGCATAATCTGTATATAAAGGTGGAACACAAGATTTCAGTTGTTTCATCCAGAAACGTTTATCAAAATATTCTACAAGATTGAGCACCCTGGTAACTAAACTTTAACGTATATATAATAAGTACCCCTGTTTTAACATACATGCAACCAACATGTACAATACATGCAAACCAACGTGTATTAAACTCAAATAGCATACGTCTGTTTTATAGTTCAGGCTAGGGTTTCTATACCTGGAACAGACGGGAATGTCAAGCCCTATGGATCCATATACAACTATTCGCGCCCACCAGTTCTTATAACCGGCAGTTACTAGTTACCAAAGCTAAGGGATTTTCGGTTCAAACTCAGTGTAGAATTTTGTATGTACTTGTATCCATTGCGTTTAAAATAAAGTGCATGTATTCTCAGCCCAAAAATATATAGTGCAAAAGCATTTAAAAAGGGAGCAAATGAAACTCACTTTATCAGCATATAAGTCGCTCACCAAAATGTGACCGAAACTCGGATTACCAAATAATCGTAGATCTCAACCTAGAGAACATATGTTGGTCAATAATTGTTTATCAAGCTAGGTTAGGTCATAGTGTATAACAATCCTAATGCTCGAGATCGACATACAAAAGTTATCCAAAGTCGTTTCAAAAAGTCAATTTTGACAATAGTTCAACAAAACGAGACGTACCTTATTTAAGGATTCATTTACTCGGTTGATAATATTCAAAAATCCAATTTATCAATCTTATAAACAAGTTGTTTAAATACTAATTGCAGATTCAAAAGCAATTCCAATTAACGTCAATTATAATTCAGTTGACCATAACTTTTGACTCGTTCATCGAAATTACGCGATTTCTAAATGAAAAGTTATTGATTTTTCGCCAGCTTTCCAAAAACATGTATATCATATACCTTTTACCGGTAATATATGTATTTAATTCCTGATTCATTATAAACTATTTAATGACGAAATTTAGCATACAAGCTTGTATAAATATATATACTCGAGCACTAGACATGAATACACTATTAGTATATAAAAGATAAAATATAAATGCTTACGTATCGATATTGTAATTCAATATTTTAGAAAAGTATGTAGACGTAACGGAGATGATAAACATTAGGTTTGATTCATAAATATACCCCCGAACATTACCCATAATTTCCTTAGCTCTATCCCGCTCGAAAACCCATTTTGAAGGTGACACGCTCATAACCTCGTCGTAGTATTTTATGTATAATACTAATTAATAATACTAATAATAATAAGATTAATAATAATTTTAATCTTAATAATAATAATAATAATAATAATAATAATATAAATAATATAAATAAATACTTACAGAGTAATTTTAAGAGTGTGAGAAAAACAACATTGAAATCGTGCAATTTATAGAACCTTTTCTGAAAAAGCACCCCATGCGATCGCATGGGTTTTATGCCTATTTCTCATGCGATCGCATGACCCCAAAATCCAGCTCACAATTTTTTGTTGTTTTGCTTGTCGACATAATTAAATATAATATATAAAATATATATAATTTAAATTAATTAATTATATATTATATTATATTCTCGTGCATAGTTGACTTGAAATTTTCATTCCGATGTCTCGTACGTTGTCACTCGACTTATGCCCCGGTTCCGGTTTCTCGAACGCATTTTCATATGCTTAGAAAACTATCACTTTACGTTTCGTGACTCGTACCTTTGTCAAAATATAGTCTTAAATTATCAATAAACTATACCACTCAAAGTATATCTTAATCTTTCGAGTGTTTTGGTCAATTACTTCTATAAATCATTGTCTCGTTATTTATTAATATAATAGTATTTATCAAACGTTTCATAACCAAGTTAATATCTATTCTTAATATTTATAAACACGTTTTAAAATACATATTGCAATTTATTCATATATCTAATTCTAACAGTTAATATTCCTTATTATTGTATGTGTTCAAATTACGTTATTTAAACAAACACTTTACCATTTATTCCGAATACCGTTAAACATGAATGATTTCCCAAATCAACGTGGAACTCACAACAGAAACTCGTAATAATATTATAATTCTTAAGGGACTCAATAAATATCTTTTAATTCAATCGATTGGCATAATCTTTTAATTCAGTAGTTAAATAAATCAATCAGATATTCAAACCAACAAGTTTAATGCACAGTACCGTATACTCAACACTTTGTTACGTTTTCAAGTTATAGTATATGTATCTATTTACATATAATTGTTCGCGAATCGTTGAGAACAATCGAAGGTTAATTGAATAGTTCAAAAGTTTTGAGATTCAGCTTAACAGACTTTACTTATCGTGTCAGAAATATTAAACCATATCGAGAATTTGGTTCAGAATAAGTCGAAATTTTCCGGGTCATCACAGTACCTACCCGTTAAAGAAATTTCGTCCTGAAATTTGAGTGAGGTCGTCATGGCTAACAATATAAATGTTTTCATGATGAATATGAGTCGATAAATAAAGTTTTATCACCGTTGAATAATATAGATAGAACAATACAATTACTCGAAGCGTATGAGAGAAGTTGTCATAAAAGATTGAAGATGAGTAAATACATGTTCACCTTAACTGGTGACATAGTCACGGTTGATTTCCGGAATTCAAGGAATTTGGAGAAATCTTCGTAATAAAATTTGATTCTTCGGTAATTAAGGAAATTAAGATTTCCTTTGATTGAATGCGTAATCTATCTCGGTTGCTATGTCTGATATTTCGCTATAAATTGACCACTTCTGTTTCATTTATTTTCACCACTTCTATAATCTTCTTCCTTATTTCATACTTCTAACAAATTGTGAAATGCTTCATCCAGTTCTGATTCTTGATATACTCCTAACTTTCATATTTGTCATTCTTCTTTTTCATCTACCACCAGAGGAAGTTATTTTCTTCTACCATTACCTTAGGGTTATAGTGTTTTTCATTCTCCCGTGTCTTTATATTGCTATACACATTGATATACACGGTTTGTAAATTTCGGGGTTGTTATCAGGCTTATATTCTCCTTTATATTTCGGAGCTTCATGCTTTCGTTTTCTCTTCCCGACTTTAAGTCAAGCGAATAATGGTTCAGAATTAGTAGGTATGAAATTTTAGATAAACAATACTAACATTCTAAGAAAGAAATTGTAATGGCACGATCTTGATTTGTCAAATTACCAGAATATCTGGAAAAGACCAAATCATCAAGAAAAATATTTTCTTGATATGTTTAGAGATTAGAATGTAAGAGTCGTGTAACATGGCACATGAAGAGGGTGGAATCTGTGAACCCTTATCACGTTCCATTAAAAACTCAGCATGACTTACTGTAATATAATCACGTTGATCAAGTGTCATTATATTATACTAATTCATGCTTCAGTTCCCAACACTACTTCAAAACATTAATTTTTTTCAAATTTTTCAGATGTTAGAAACTAAAATAGTTTCTTTTATGTTATAACACAGATAGCGCGAAGAGATGAATGATTTCAAATAAGAATGGTTATGAAAATATCTTCAGAAATATCGAGGATATTTATAATGAAAGATATGATTATATCTTAGAATATTTAAGATAATGATGATGATGAAGAATATTGTCCGCAAAGGTTTTAGAGTAAAGAGCAAGGTAATTACTAAGGATTTCAGCAGACACCGAATCATTTGGATTCTTTGAAGGCAGGTTCAGTCTTTGTGATTTATCCACAGCCTCCTTCATACTTTGCTCAATCCGTTTTCCAGTTCCAAACCTTCTCTTTTTCTCATCTTTACCACCATACTATTCTTTATCATTAAACTTTTGACTGTTAAGGTCGTTTACAGTTTTTGCTGCTTCATCAGCATTGTTCCAATTTCAGAGAACTAGTTCATAGTTTGGGATGTTTTTCAGAAACTTCACATTCAAAGTATGTAAGTCTAGAAGATAGAAATTATATGTATATATAACTATTGACGTAGAATTGCTGCGAAATTCGAAATACTGATTGCTAATTCCCGGTAGTTGGTATGGCAATTACTGTTTCAAGACGTGGATGAGTACATGATAGGGTTTCTATGAGTATAAGGATTTTTCAGAAGGTCAAAGATCAATGAAGTTGTTGGTAGATTTACTGCTAATGTGGTGGAACATGAAAGGTTCCCCAGTAACGAAAACATATATGCCAAAATTACAAGTCTGAAAGGTCGTCGTTGATTGGTTGAATGGTTGATAATACTGGATACTTTGAAAAGGAATTGCAAGGTTATTTTTGGTAAAAACAATGCTAAAGGATCTTGCATAGTTTTGAAGTCAAAGTATAGCTTTGAAGGATGTAGAGATCTAAGAATGATGTCACCGGTTCAGAGTTATGGCTTGGATTCTGATCCGTCGATATCAGAATATGTGATTGAATTTGTATGAAATTATTGTGTATCATTGTGAAGATAGTGAGTATAGTTAATGATTTTTGAATCAAAATTGAAGAATGTACAGTGTAACATATTAATTGTGAACTTAAATATTTCTCGAGTAGTACCTACCCGTTAAAGATTTCACAATTAATACTTTGTACAAAAGAATTTTTATTACCGTCTTTATGAAAATATATGTATGTATATTTTTTTTCAAATCTAATACAGATTTAATGAGTTAATATCATATTAAGCTCATTTGATTTTCGACTTGACTTAGAAATGATTAATCTCTAAAACATTAAAGATTACATAATCTTTGCGGAGTATTTCGCTATTGTAATCGATACTTCATTATTTATTCTTATTTCTCGGTGAAGGATGTTGATGCTTGTGGAATCTTTGTGAACCTTACAAGGCACAGATGATGTTTTCTGGAAAGTTTCGAGTACATCGAAAATGAAAATGTAAAATCAATTATGTAATTGAATAATACACTTGGTTTATTATGAAATGGAATTCATTAACTTGAAATAGAGATTGTAGTTAACAATGGTTAAGTTGTTAAGGAAGGATGTACATCATTGCATATTAGTAATATGAACTAACCGAGTAGTACCTACCAGTTAAGATTTACACGTAATAGCTTAGTACGAAAAGATTTATTTTGATTTCAAAATTCATATTTATTAAATATAAATAAAATTTCTTCAGGGGAAATAAGTTAATACTTCATCGATTATTGTTCTTGGTATTTCTTGGTAACTACGATGCGTATGACGTTGATGTTCAAGGTACATATTGTGATGTTGAGGCTTGCGGTGCGGATGTTGTTGGTGGTGGTAATGGTACTGTTGGTGTTGTTGTCGGTGGTACTGTTGATGCCAGAGATTCTGCTGGTGCTTGTAACCTTTGCACCATATTCTCCAAAGCCACTACCCGAGCGCGAAGCTCGTTGACTTCTTCTACTACACCGGGATGATTGGCGGTTCGGACGAGCGGATGAATAAGATCCAGAATTTAAGAGAGTATATGATCATGATGAGATATTCTGGAGATGAGAGAGAAAATGGTATTACGAACAGGTTCGCCGGTAAGTGCTTCAGGTTCTTCGCCAAGAGGGCAATGTGGTGGATGAAAGGGATCGACTTTTTCTTGTCTCCAATAATTAAGTAGGCTACGAACCCATCCCCAATTCATCTAGAATAGATGATGGCTAATTGGTTGATCTATTCCGGTTACACTGTCTTCGGAATTCAGGTGAATATCCATATCGGAATAGCTGTCAGAGTTTAAGGAATTTGAACTAGATACGGGATCCATCTTGTATAATTAGGGAGATGATTTTTGATATGAATTAAATTATAGAATTTAGTTTGGTATTCTTCAATACATAATTTACATATGTATATATAATACCAAATTCCATAAATCACGGAGAAATTTTTGGAAGATGTCAGGAAAAGTTTACAGTAACAGATACGCTAAGATATGAATTTTGTCTATACACTATTCATGCAATCAATGCAGTAAAACGTGTCTAGACTTAAGAATGATAAGCATGTAATTTTCGACAAGAAATGATAAGTAAAACTTTTAACATGCAGACACGGTCGAAGTCCAGACTTACTAATGCATCTTAACAACTATCAGTTAGACACATTCATGCAAGACCAGGTTCGCTAGGACCAACGCTCTGATACTAACTGTGACGATCGCTCCAAATTCATATGGACGAACACATCATTCATCAATTTCATTGCGAGGTATTTGACCTCTATATGATACGTTTTGTAAACATTGCATTCTTTTGAAAAGGCACAACATAAATGAATATTTAAATCAAAGGTTTTCGACATTTGATGATTTCTACATATAGACAATCACCGTAAATAATAGTTTACAATAGTACTTCCGTTGACAATGCAGTCAAAATAAGATACATGGTGATGATTTGGTGAATGCAACGTTTCTTTGAAAAATATGCCATGTAAGACTCCATGCACATAGCTTGTCTAATATATAAGCAAACAGCGGAAGACTTCTAGGGAACCTGAGAATAAACATGCTAACAAGTGTCAACACAAAGGTTGGTGAGTTCATAGTTTTAATGTTGCGCATAATCTGTATATAAAGGTGGAACACAAGATTTCAGTTGTTTCATCCAGAAACGTTTATCAAAATATTCTACAAGATTGAGCACCCTGGTAACTAAACTTTAACGTATATATAATAAGTACCCCTGTTTTAACATACATGCAACCAACATGTACAATACACGTAAACCAACGTGTATTAAACTCAAATAGCATACGTCTATTTTATAGTTCAGGCTAGGGTTTCTATACCTGGAACAGACGGGAATGTCAAGCCTTATGGATCCATATACAACTATTCACGCCCACCAGTTCTTATAACCGGCAGTTACTAGTTACCAAAGCTAAGGGATTTTCGGTTCAAACTCAGTGTAGAATTTTGTATGTACTTGTATCCATTGCGTTTAAAATAAAGTGCATGTATTCTCAGCCCAAAAATATATAGTGCAAAAGCATTTAAAAAGGTAGCAAATGAAACTCACTTTATTAGCATATAAAGTCGCTCACCAAAATGTGACCGAAACTCGGATTACCAAATAACCGTAGATCTCAACCTAGAGAACATATGTTGGTAAATAAATGTTTATCAAGCTAGGTCAGGTCATAGTGTATCACAATCCTAATGCTCGAGATCGACATACAAAAGTTATCCAAAGTCGTTTCAAAAAGTCAATTTTGACAATAGTTCAACAAAACGAGACGTACCTTATTTAAGGATTCATTTACTCGGTTGATAATATTCAAAAATCCAATTTATCAATCTTACAAACAAGTTGTTTAAATACTAATTGCAGATTCAAAAGCAATTCCAATTAACGTCAATTATAATTCAGTTGACCATAACTTTTGACTCGTTCATCGAAATTACGCGATATCTAAATGAAAAGTTATTGATTTTTCGCCAGCTTTCCAAAAACATGTATATCATATACCTTTTACCAGTAATATATGTATTTAATTCGTGATTCAATATAAACTGTTTAACGACGAAATTTAGCATACAAGCTTGTATAAATATATATACTCGAGCACTAGACATGGATACACTATTAGTATATAAAAGATAAAATATAAATGCTTACGTATCAATATTGTGATTCAATATTTCAGAAAAGTACGTAGACGTAACGGAGATGATAAACATTAGGTTTGATTCATAAATATACCCCCAAACATTACCCATAATTTTCTTAGCTCTATCTCGCTTGAAAACCCATTTTGAAGGTGACACACTCATAACCTCGTCGTAGTATTTTATGTATAATACTAATTAATAATACTAATAATAATAAGATTAATAATAATTTTAATCTTAATAATAATAATAATAATAATAATAATAATAATAATAATATAAATAATATAAATAAATACTTAAAGAGTAATTTTAAGAGTGTGAGAAAAACAACATTGAAATCGTGCAATTTATAGAACCTTTTCTGAAAAAGCACCCCATGCGATCGCATGGGTTTTATGCCTATTTCTCATGCGATCGCATGACCCCAAAATCCAGCTCATAATTTTTTGTTGTTTTGCTTGTCGACATAATTAAATATAATATATATAATTTAAATTAATTAATTATATATTATATTATATTCTCGTGCATAGTTGACTTGAAATTTTCGTTCCGATGTCTCGTACGTTGTCACTCAACTTATGCCCCGGTTCCGGTTTCTCGAACGCATTTTCATATGCTTAGAAAACTATCACTTTACGTTTCGTGACTCGTACCTTTGTCAAAATATAGTCTTAAATTATCAATAAACTATACCACTCAAAGTATATCTTAATCTTTCGAGTGTTTTGGTCATTTACTTCTATAAATCATTGTCTCGTTATTTATTAATATAATAGTATTTATGAAACGTTTCATAACCAAGTTAATATCTATTCTTAATATTTATAAACACGTTTTAAAATACATATCGCAATTTATTCATATATCTAATTCTAACAGTTAATATTCCTTATTATTGTATGTGTTCAAATTACGTTATTTAAACAAACACTTTACCATTTATTCCGAATACCGTTAAACATGAATGATTTCCCAAATCAACGTGGAACTCACAACAGAAACTCGTAATAATATTATAATTCTTAAGGGACTCAATAAATATCTTTTAATTCAATCGATTGGCATAATCTTTTAACTCAGTAGTTAAATAAATCAATCAGATATTCAAACCAACAAGTTTAATGCACAGTACCGTATACTCAACACTTTGTTACGTTTTCAAGTTATAGTATATGTATCTATTTACATATAATTGTTCGCGAATCGTTGAGAACAATCGAAGGGTAATTGAATAGTTCAAAAGTTTTGAGATTCAGCTTAACAGACTTTGCTTATCGTGTCAGAAATATTAAACCATATCGAGAATTTGGTTCAGAATAAGTCAAAATTTTCCGGGTCATCACAAACTGTGACGATCGCTCCAAATCCATATGGACGAACACGTTATTCATTGATTTCATTGCGAGGTATTTGACCTCTATATGATATGTTTTGTAAACATTGCATTCTTTTGAAAAGGCACACCATAAATGAATATTTAAATCAAAGGTTTTCGACATCTGATGATTTCTACATATAGACAATCACCGTAAATAATAGTTTACAATAATAATAAAGAGACAGAGAGATTGAGAGATAGATTTATGATTGAATTCATCCGAAAAACTGATCGAGCTTTATAGGCATTCCTGTCCAGCCATCCCATGCGATCGCATGGGTCTGAAGAGGAATGGCCATGCGATCGCATGGCCTGAAGATCCAGCCCACAAACCTTTTAACTTCTAGTTTGTCGACATATTATAATATAATATATATAATATATAATTTAAATTAATTAATTATATATTATATTATATTCTCGTGCATAGTTAATTTGTAATTTTTGTTCCGATAAGTCGTACGTCATTACGCGACTTATGTCCCGGTTCCGGTTTTTCGAGTGTCCCTTCGCACGCTGAGAAAACTTGTAATTTACATTTTGGGACACATACCTTTGTCAAAATATAGCCTTAAATTATCCCTAAATTATATCACTCAAAGTGTATCTTAAACTTTCGAGTATTTTGGTCATTTACTTCTATAAATCATTGTCTCGCTATTTATTAAAATACATTTTAAAATCATTTGAAATTGTTATATCGCATATTGTTTACACATTTAAACTTAAATTTATGTAATTCATTTATGTGTCATCGTTTATTTCTCAAACGTTCTAATTAACATAACTAAATATCAATTGAATCAATAACCGAATGTTATTATTGTTTTCAAATAACCTGAAGCTATATATTCATAAATGTATATTCAATATACTTAAACACGTTCTAAATATACGTTGCAAGTTGTTCAATCAAGGTTATTTTAATAATCAAATTCTTTAATATCGAGCAACGTTTTCGTATGTTTGAAACAAATAAGATTAACGTGAGACATTTATACATTTAACATATCGTTAACGTTTTTAGTTTAATATGTATATATATATATACATTTCTATTTACACATAGTTGTTCGTGAATCGTTGGGAACAATCGAAGGGCATTTGAATAGTTCAAGAATTTTGAGATTCAGTTTTACAGACTTTGCTTATCGTGTCGGAAACGTTAAAGATTAAGTTTAAATTTGGTCAGAAATTTCCGGGTCATCACAATACTACACCATGAGATAATTCCACTCACCAAATACCAGCAACTAGCTCAGATAATCTATCACTGAGCTTCTTCCTAATCCTTATCACCTGAACATAAGGCAAATCAAGTTAGTTTCTGTCCGTTAGCACAAAACAGCACAATACAGCAAATTAGTAACAAAAGTGTCACTAAAAGTCCACCTAACACTTATGCATTTTCAGAATTTACATCCTGATTATCATAAGTCACGCGGGTAGCATAACGGCTAGAAAACAGCCAAATTACACAACAATGTAACACTGATCTGCATCCGTACGGTTACACATGCATCCGTACGATTGCAAGTCCATCCGTACGGTTGCACTTGCATCCGTACGGTTGCACACTCCCTGCCCGGTTGCACCAACACCACTTGATCCGTACGATTGTACATGCACCCATACGGTTGCACAATGTACTCGTGCGATTGCAAGCTGCAACCGTACGGTTGTGTTCATCGAGCAGCAGCAGCATAAATGATGGGTTTTCGAACCAAAATCGCTCAATCTCGTTTCCAGACATGTTTTTGACCGAAAATCTACACACAACATGTTAGGAAAACATTTAGGGACTTAAACCCACAAATCTTACACATCAAACAACATTAAAATCAACCAATTTGACATAAAACCCACTTTGACAAAAACCTAACTTAAAACCATACAAATCCATCAATTTGAGACTGAAATCATTGATTGTTACCTTGAGATAGTCACAAAAACAGTAAGAACAAGCTTTGTAACACAATTTCAAATCCAAAAACAAGATTAAGACAATTAGGGTTTCAAGTGTGAGAGTGAGTTTAGGTACGGAGTGTTTGAGAAATTTCCAGAAAATGGAAAAAGTGAGCTGGTCACAAGCTTATATATGTGGCTTAAATAACATACCCCATCACACACGAGTATTTACCAGTTATCTGATATCTTTCGTGCTTAATTTGACTACCCTAATGGAGTCTAAATTAAACAAACGAACATGTTCTGTGACCCTTGTCAGAAATTGGTCTCAACTAAACAACCAAATAATTATAAATATATAATTATTATATTAACATACAAACACACCCAAGGTCAAAAGGGTCATTTCAACTAGGCCCGGTAACAAGATGGTACAAATCTACCCCCTTAAAGAGATTCCATCCTCGGAATCGGGTCAACTACGGTCAACAAAAACCGTAAACTCAACTAAGTCTTTCACAATAATCAACGTAAAATAGAAAATCATCCTTCCAATACCCATCGTCATTCTTCAAACAATTGCACGCATATGAAATTTCTAACTTTTACTCACGTCCGATACAATACAAATTACCACCATATCCACTGGTCAACAACTTGAATCCACAAATCTTCGCTGTCAATCCAATTATCCAAGTTAAATTTCAAGTTTCTAAGTCATTCTGTATCGAATTTTCACAATCTGTCATCAAATTCAACTTCTAACACAGTCAACATTTCACAATTATTCCATGCTCAGGCAATAGAATTAGTTATCAGTCTAAATCATGTGTCTATGTCCACAAAATTGTCCATAATTCAAGTCAATATTTCAGATTATTCGTCTTTTGTCCAATCATATCACAATCCAATATAGCATAGGTCACCAAATTTTTCCTTCAGCTTCCCAGAAATTTTGTATGACTCACCATAATACAGTTCTGTTGGCCAGACACAAGTATATTATCCTAAATCACACATTCATTCTGAGTCACTCGAAATGGAAAAAAATATTACTTGTTCCATCCACTAACTTAAGTCCAACGAGTCTCCTCAAACGCTTCGGCAAATAAGCTACTTAATAATTAATCAATCACACCATATGTCCAATCATAGTTATTTAAACATTGTCCATCAAATATTCAAATATAATCTACTAACATTACCCCATATCTAGCAAGCATAGGAAATCGCAACATATGTTCCTCAATGTCAAAATACGCTCAACTTGCAGTATCATACATCTCGCTAAGCAAAAGAATTGTTCAATCAACAAAACCATCCTTCCATCACATCGGTAGCAACAGTATCATTATCTAATAGTCTTCTGCCGTCTAAGAGTCTGATAATGCTAAAAACGAACATATATTTCATAGCATTATTCCTCAAGAAAGACAAGCTTTTAGTTGCAATTGTTCTATTTAAAAGTGATATTCGTTTAAATAATAAAAGGTGAAGACAAAAGACAGATTCGACGAATTGAAGACGCAAACGACCAAAAAGCTCAAAAGTACAAAAGACAATCAAAGAGGTTCCAATTATTGATAAGAAATGTCTCGAAATTACAAGAGTACAAGATTCAAAACGCAAAGTACAAAATATAAAATTGTACGCAAGGACGTTCGAAAATCCGGAACCGGGACCAGAGTCAACTCTCAACGCTCGACGCAACAGACTAAAAATTACAAGTTAACTATGTATATAAATATAATATAATATATAATTAATTATATTAATTATATATATATTATATATATATTATAAACCGTCGGCAAGAAAGACTCCAAAAGGGACTGAGCTGTAATTTCAAACTCCGCGACTTGCGGAGTTTGAAGGCAAAAATGCCGCGAGTCGCGGAGCCCCAAAAGTCGAAAATCCCTATAAAAGCAAACGAATTCTGATCGCAAAAATCACCAAATATATCCATCTCTCTATCTATATCGTATATATTTATATTTATATTTTAATTTTAATTTTAATTTTAATTTTAATCCTAATAATAAGGGTATGTTAGCGAATGTTGTAAGGGTGTAAGTCGAAATTCTGTCCGTGTAATGCTACGCTATTTTTAATCATTGTAAGTTATGTTCAACCTTTTTACATTAATGTCTCGTAGCTAAGTTATTATTATGCTTATTTAATCCGAAGTAATCATGATGTTGGGTTAATTACTAAAATTGGGTAATTGGGCTTTGTACCATAATTGGGGTTTGGACAAAAGAACGACACTTGTGGAAATTAGACTATGGGCTATTAATGGGTTTTATATTAACTAAACAATACCTTGTTAATTTAATATATAAACTTATAATTCGACGTATTTATATATAACCACATACGCTTGACTGGGTACGGTGGGCGGGATATCTATAAATACCAATAATTATTCATTTTACCGGATACGAAACTGGATTAATAGTTAATAGACTTGTTGAAACAGGGGTGAATTACATTCAAGGGTAATTGGTGTAATTGTTAACAAAGTAGTAAAACCTTGGTTTACACGCAGTCGATAACCTGGTCTATTCATTAAACAAAGTATTAAAACCTTGTTACTATTCGAATCCCCAATTAGTTGGAATATTTGACTTCGGGAATAAGAATAATTTGACGAAGGCTTTCGCTCTTTATATTTATGACTGATGGAATATTATGGACAAATCCGTATGGACATATTAAATAATCCAGGACAAAGGACAATTAACCCATGGGCATAAAACTAAAATCAACACGTCAAACATCATGATTACGGAAGTTTAATTAAGCATAATTATTTTATTTCATATTTAATTTTCTTTATTTTATATTTAATTGCACTTCTAATTATCGCATTTTTATTGTTATTGTATTTAATTGCACTTTTAATTATCGTACTTTTTAATTATCGCAAGTTTATTTTATTATTCGCAATTTCATTATCGTTATTTACTTTATGCTTTAATTTAAAGTCTTGTATTTATTTGGTTTTAACTGCGACTAAAGTTTTAAAATCGACAAACCGGTCATTAAACGATAAAAACCCCCTTTATAATAATAATATTATTTATATATATATTTGTACTTTTATAAAAGTAAACCAATATAGCGTTGAGCTTTGTTTAAAAAAGATTCCCTGTGGAACGAACCGGACTTACTAAAAACTACACTACTGTACGATTAGGTACACTGCCTATAAGTGTTGTAGCAAGGTTTAAGTATATCCATTCTATAAATAAATAAATATCTTGTGTAAAATTGTATCGTATTTAATAGTATTTTCCTCAAAAATTTAATAGCTATTTTATATACTACCCCGCTGCACATCAAGTTATTTTTGGCGCCGCTGCCGGGGAGTCTCTTAAAAGCCGGAAGCACAACGCTAATATAAAAAAAAAATTATGTATTTTTAAGATTTTGTTAAATATTTAAGTTTTATAAAGTTTCTTTATTTTTATATAAGTTTTATTTAAGTATTTTGTTTTTATTTAAAAACATATAAACAAAAAAAATATATATATAAATCTAGTTTTAAGATTTTTATTTATAAAATTATAAAGTAATTCTATTTATTTAAGTTTTAAATATAAGTTTTTATTATACACATATTTTTTTTTTAAACAGAAAAATTAAAAACAGAAAATAAAAAAAAAATAAATAAAGAAAAACGCGTTGAATTTAAATAACCTGTCAGTTGAAAACTGGAACCCCGCGACTCGCGGGGTTTGATGCCTTGAATACCGCAACTCGCGGAGGGTACCTGACACGCGACAGAACCCTAATTCTGCATTAATTACGGGTAATTAATTATTATTATTATTATTTAACCCTAATTATTATTATTATTATAATTAGTTTTATTTTAAGTTTTACTTTTTATTTAATTTGTTTTATTTAGTAAATTAGTTTAATTAAATTATAAAATTAATAGTTTTATAAAATAAATAATATAAAAATAATATTTTTATAAAAATTGTAATTTTTACAACTTTTTGTATATTTTTATATTTTATCCCTTTTTAATTGTTTTAGCGTAATATTTGTATTGTTAGCTCATATTTAGTTTTAAACTTAGTTTTTGCCATAGTTATTTCTACTTCTAGATTTTTAGGCTTTGCCGTAGAATTCCTTAAGTGCTTTTTCTTTAGACTAAGATTTAGGTACTTTAGAATTTTGCGACGCCTTTTTAAGTTTTAGTTTCTTTTTAAGTTATTTCCATTTGGGATATAGTTTTACTTGTAAGCTTTAATATTTTTAGACGACTTTTACCTATGTATCAATTATCATTCCAATTAATAATCTCAATTAGCGATTATAATTTTAAGTTAGTTGTAGTAATAAGGTTAGGTTAGTCAAGTATTTTTAAGTTTTATAAGTTTCTTTTATTTTTCCGTCACCTTTTATTTTTCAACCATTTTTCTTTTTCGACCTTTTCCGACGAACTCTTTTTCTTTCTTATTTCTCGCTATTCTAGTTTTAGGACATAGATTTTTATTCTACTTCTTATCTTAATTTCTTAAAATTACGAAAATTTATTTTAAGTGGTTAAATTGATAGACATCAAAATTTTCTGGTTCGTAGTAATAGTTGGATTTGTACGTGGACCGGGTTATTAGAGCCAAACAGTCCTCAATTATATTGAGACCAAACGAATCCTGCCCCTCTGCTGCATCTTTTGGCTATTCGAAACGTGGGCAAAATCAGAAAAGTCTATTAATTGGATAACTTATTATAATTTTTCTTTCCTTTTAAAACTAATAGGATATTCAGTGAATGCACCGAGCAAGACGATCACCACCTGTAACTAGATCAAGATATTTAGCAAATATAACCGCCGTTGATTTTTCTTTAGAATCGTCATCCAGTCGACCAAGTACTTCAGTTCAAATTTCTGATAATCCATTTTTTGAACCCGACCTTACAATTGAGAATCCGGAGAATATTCAGGAACGGTTCGTAGATCCTGAACCATTAAACTTTCCTCCGGAACCACTAATCATTCAAATAGAGATTGTTGAGGAACGAACCATTAAATCAGAATCCTCTAGTGATTCCGATTCAACAAATTCAATTATGAAGAATCTGGAACCTTTAAGTATGGAAGACCGAATGAGAGCTAAACGCACTAGCCAAGGTCACGCAATTACTCATCCGGACATTAATGCGCCAGATTATGAAATCAAAGGACAAATTCTACACATGGTGACTAATCAATGCCAATTTAGTGGTGCGCCGAAGGAAGATCCAAATGAACATCTACGTACCTTTAATAGAATCTGCACACTATTTAAAATCCGAGAAGTGGAGGATGAACAGATATATCTCATGTTATTTCCCTGGACTTTAAAGGGAGAAGCCAAAGATTGGTTGGAATCGTTACCTGAAGGGGCGATTGATACATGGGATGTTTTAGTTGACAAATTTCTTAAACAATTCTTTCCGGCATCTAAAGCCGTAAGACTTTAAGCAGAAATTGTTACGTTCACACAGAAACCGAATGAAACTCTATATGAGGCGTGGACAAGATATGGAAAGTTATTAAGAGGATGTCCACAACATGGTTTAGACACCTGTCAAATAGTACAAATATTCTACCAAGGATGCGACATCACTACAAGGAAAGACATAGATATAGCAGCTGGTGGTTCTATTATGAAGAAAACCGAAACTGATGCTTACAAAATTATTGATAACACTGCTTCCCACTCATATGAGTGGCACCAAGAAAAAGATATCGTTAGATCATCTAAAGCAGCTAGAGCCGATTCTAGCCATGACTTAGATTCCATTTCCGCAAAGATAGATGCTGTGGAGAGACGAATGGAAAAGATGACTAAAGATATTCACTCAATACGAATTAGTTGTGAGCAGTGTGGAGGACCACATTTGACAAAAGATTGTCTCAGTATTGAATTAACAATGGAACAAAGAGAGAATATTTCATACATAAACCAAAGGCCTGGAAATAATTATCAGAATAATTATCAACCGCCAAGACCAATTTACAATCAAAACCAGAATTATAACCGAAATATTCCATACAACAACCAACAAGGTCCTAGCAATCAACAAGTATCCAATAATACTTACAATCAGCAAAGACCTAATTTTCAAAACAAGCCACCACAACAAACCGATGATAAAAAGCCGAATTTAGAAGATATGATGACGAAGCTAGTTGAAACTCAAACGCAGTTTTTCACATCTCAGAAACAAACCAATGAACAAAATGCTCAAGCATTTAGAAATCAACAAGCTTCTATTCAAAATCTAGAACAAGAATTAAGTAACCTAGCAAGGTTAATAGGTGAAAGAAAACCGGGAAGTCTACCTAGTGATACAAATGCTAACCCCCGGAATGAAACAGCTAAAGCTATTACCACAAGAAGTGGTACAACACTTAAACCACCGAAAATACCTGTAACTTCTGATGAAGCTATTCCTACTCCACAAGAACCACAACCTGATCAAGATAAGGAAAAAGAACCGGTAGTTGAAAAGGTTAATGAAGATAACACAGTTAAGGATAAACCTTATGTTAAACCATACCAACCACCACTTCCTTACCCGAGTAAAATGAAGAAAGAGAAACTTGAAGCCGAGCAATCCAAATTCTTGGATATGTTTAAACAGATAAATGTAAATCTTCCTTTCATTGATGTGATTTCAGGAATGCCTAGATATGCTAAATTCTTGAAAGATCTAATTTCAAATAGAAAGAAAATGGAAGAACTCTCGGCTGTTACTATGAATGCTAATTGTTCAGCAGTACTGTTGAATAAGATACCAGAAAAACTATCTGATCCAGGAAGTTTCACAATTCCATGTTTTCTGGGTAGTCTTAGTTGAATAGAAGCATTGGCAGACTTAGGTGCTAGTATAAATCTAATGCCGTATTCACTATACACTAAACTAGACCTTGGAGAATTGAAACCAACCAGAATAAGCATACAACTAGCCGATAGATCAATAAAATATCCTAGAGGGATAATGGAGAACATGCTAGTTAAAGTTGGTACTTTAGTATTTCCAGTAGATTTTGTTGTTCTGGACATGGAAGAAGATTCTCAAGTTCCTCTCATATTAGGAAGACCATTCTTAAACACGGCTAAAGCAATGATAGACGTGTTCGGTAAGAAATTGACCCTAAGTATAGAGGATGAGAGTGTTACCTTTTCAGTTGATAGAGCAATGCAACAACCACAATCTGCAGATGATACATGTTATTATATTCAAACTATAGATGCACATGCAGAATTATTAGAAGAATTTCCAGAATTACAAGGAACAGGAGAATGTTCTTTAGGAGAAGGTAATGAACCAATTGATGAAGCTGAAATGTTAGCTACACTTATAGCTAATGGATATGAACCAACAACAGAAGAAATCCAAATGCTAAAAGAAGAAGACAGATATCGATACAAATCATCGATAGAAGAACCTCCGAAATTAGAGTTAAAGCCACTTCCAAAATATTTGGAATACGCTTATTTACATGGTGAATCTGAATTACCTGTAATAATATCGTCTTCTCTTACTGAAAATGAGAAATCACAACTCATTTCTGTGTTGAAAGCTCATAAACCAGCCATTGCATGGAAGATTCATGATATTAAAGGAATAAGTCCTTCGTATTGCACACATAAAATCCTTATGGAAGAAGGTCATAAAACGTATGTGCAACGCCAACGAAGACTAAATCCTAATATGCAAGATGTAGTTAAGAAAGAGATTATTAAACTGCTAGACGCAGGTCTAATTTATCCAATCTCTGATAGTCCATGGGTAAGCCCAGTTCAATGCGTGCCTAAGAAGGGTGGCATGACTGTCATTACAAATGAGAAAAATGAGCTTATTCCTACTAGGACTGTAACAGGATGGCGTGTGTGTATTGATTATAGAAAATTAAATGACGCCACCAGAAAAGATCACTTTCCCTTACCTTTCATAGATCAAATATTGGAAAGATTAACTGAAAATAGTTATTATTGTTTTCTAGATGGATTTTCCGGATATTTTCAAATTCCAATAGCACCCGAAGATCAAGAGAAAACCACATTCACGTGCCCTTATGGTACTTTTACTTACAAACGCATGCCATTTGGACTTTGTAACGCCCCTGCAACCTTTCAAAGGTGTATGATGGCGATTTTTCATGACATGATAGAAGAATGCATGGAAGTTTTCATGGATGACTTTTCAGTCTTCGGTGATACATTTGAATCATGTCTAGTTAATCTTGAACGAATGCTTATTAGATGCGAACAATCAAATCTAGTACTTAATTGGGAGAAATGCCATTTCATGGTTAAAGAAGGCATCGTTCTTGGACATAAAATTTCAAAAGAAGGAATTGAAGTGGATAGAGCTAAAGTAGATGTAATTGCTAAACTTCCACATCCCACCAATGTTAGAGGAGTTAGGAGTTTTCTAGGGCATGCCGGTTTTTACCGACGTTTCATAAAAGATTTTTCTAAAATTGCCACTCCTATGAATAAACTCCTAGAAAAGGATGCTCCATTCATCTTTTCAGATGAGTGTATCAAATCTTTTAATATTCTTAAAGAAAAACTTACTAATGCGCCGATCATGATAACACCAAATTGGAATCTACCATTTGAACTAATGTGCGATGCAAGTGATTTTGCAATGGGAGCCGTTTTAGGACAAAGGATTGAAAAACGATTTCAACCTATATATTATGCTAGTAAGACGTTACAAGGAGCAAAAACGAACTATACAACTACTGAAAAAGAACTCCTTGCTATTGTCTTTGCTTTTGACAAATTTCGATCATATCTCGTTCTAGCAAAAACGGTGGTCTATACCGACCATTCTGCTCTTAGATACTTATTTTCAAAACAAGATGCTAAACCAAGATTAATCCGTTGGATCTTACTCTTACAAGAGTTTGATATTGAAATCCGAGATAAAAGAGGAGCAGAAAATCTCGCCGCTGATCATCTTTCTCGTCTTGAAAATCCTGAGTTAGAAGTTTTAAATGAATCGGCCATACAAGACAACTTTCCTGATGAATATCTATTGAAGATAGATTATAAAGAAATCCCATGGTTTGCAGACTATGCAAACTACCTAGTTTGTGGATTCCTTGAAAAAGGATTATCGTACCAAAGACGAAAGAAATTCTTCAGTAATATAAAACACTATTTTTGGGAAGATCCACATCTGTTTAAAAGTTGTCCAGATGGAATAATACGCCGATGTGTATTTGGAGATGAAGCCAGTAAAATATTAAACCATTGTCACACAGGACCAACAGGAGGGCATTATGGGCCTCAACTAACAGCAAGAAAAGTTTATGATGCTGGATTCTATTGGCCTATAATTTACAAAGACGCACACCTTCTTTGCAAATCCTGTGATGCTTGTCAAAGGGCCGGAAAAATAAGTCAACATGATGAAATGCCACAAAATGTCATCCAAGTATGTGAAGTATTTGACATTTGGGGTATTGACTTTATGGGTCCATTTCCAAAATCTCATAATAATCTATATATACTCGTAGCCATTGATTATGTATCTAAATGGGCGGAAGCACAAGCTCTCCCAACTAACGATGCACGAGTTGTAGTCAACTTTTTAAAACATCTTTTTGCAAGGTTTGGAACACCGAAAGCTTTAATAAGTGATCGGGGTACTCATTTCTGTAATAATCAACTTGAGAAAGTTCTTAAATGATATGGAGTAACTCATAAAATCTCCACCGCATATCATCCACAAACAAGTGGACAAGTTGAAAATACCAACCGAGCTTTAAAACGTATTCTAGAGAAAACCGTAGGATCAAATCCGAAGGAATGGTCCATTAAATTGGAGGATGCACTCTGGGCTTTTAGAACAGCCTACAAAACTCCAATTGGAACCACACCTTTTAGACTTGTTTATGGAAAAGCATGTCATCTTCCAGTAGAAATTGAACACAAAGCATTTTGGGCTTTGAAAACATGTAATCTTGATTTACATGAAGCTAGACGTCTACGATTAAGTCAACTAAACGAATTAGAAGAATTAAGACATGAAGCATACGAAAATACGTTAATCTATAAAGAAAGAACGAAGAAATGGCATGATAAAAGAATCAGAAGTTCAAAAGAATTTAAAGAAGGAGACAGAGTTCTTCTTTTCAATTCACGATTCAAGCTATTTCCTGGAAAATTGAAATCAAGATGGTCTGGACCATTCATAGTCAAAAGAGTTTTCCCATACAGAATGATAGAATTGATAAATTTAAATGGGATTGAATTTAAAGTTAATGGTCACAGAGTTAAACATTACATACATGGTCCGATGGAAGTTGACAATGAAGTTAATCATAATTTCACCACCCAAGAAAACCTTCAAAATGAAAACATAAATATGTTATCAACAACATATGAAAAATCAAAACTGGAATATAGGGAGGATTCAAATTTGAGTGATGAAGAAGAATTCCTATACAAACCTCCCATTCCAAGAAACGAAGAAAAATGTGAACAAGAAATTCAAATAGAAATGAAAGAACCAAGGAAAGAACACCCGAAAAAGGTTTACAAACCAACTCGACTTACTAAAGCAGGAGACCCGGGTGAATTTATCATTTCTTGCTTACTTAATGATGGTGCTGTATATAATGGACTCGCAGATTTAGGAGCAAGTGCAAATATTATGCCTCTTTCCTTATACAAAAGATTAGGCATGGGTAAATTAAAACCAACCAAAATAGGTGTTCAATCATTTGACCAAACCATTAAACACCCGGTTGGAATAGCAAATAATTTACTTGTTAACGTGGGAAGTTTGACCTTTGTTGCAAACTTCATAGTGATTAATATGGAGGAAAACCTTGATATTCCTCTAATTCTAGGTCGCCCATTTTTAGCAACTACCGAGGCATTCATTGATGTAAGAGAATGTAGAATAACACTTAGGGATGGTGATACATCGATCACCTTTGTGAACCGAAAGTTTAGATCTCCACAAACTAAAACTGTAAGACCAATAAAAACGCATAAGTGTGGGGAAGATGAAGAAACACTTAATGATGATCCAATCACAAAGAATGCCGTTGATGATACGAAATTAGATGAATCCATTTTTAACAGTTCAACGAAGAAACTTTATAAACGAATTCACGATGCTAAGATTAAAGGAAACTTTAAGTTATATAACTGATTAATATCCAATTTATCGCCAAAAGAAAAGGCAATGTTAGTTGAATTTGTGAAAGTTACGGAGGAAATCAACAAATGGATTGAAGTAAAAGTCAAAGATATACAAGTTGTTGATGATTCAATTGAAAATAATGTTAATCACAATTTCGACACCACAGCTGACTAAGTGTGGGGAAAATCAAGGGGTTTATGTATTTCTGTTAGAGTTAGATTGTCTGTTTTCGTGTAGTTCTCGAAAATGGAACCCGAATGGTCTTTCCCTAGCAGACCCTAAAGAACTAGTCTTCTCCCCCCATTCTGAATTTTTATTTTTTTTTAGGTTTTTACAAAATGAAGACTGCCTGTGAACTAAACCATGGTCTAATGCTACACGCTTTGATCACTAAACGTAATAATGACATACTACCGAGTGAACTAGTATCAGTAATCAGAGAAAGAATGGACGGAGTTAGAAAAGAATCCAGATGCGAAGATAATAAGTTACAATTTGGTAAAGGAAAATCAAAATCCGCAGCGAAAAGAAGAGCACGACACCTAGAAAGATGTCACAAATGCGGAAAATGGTCACATGGAGGTAAATGTTCAAATAATCAAACCTATTCAAATACCGAATTTGTTACTTTATGTAGAGACGGACCGTTCATATGTTTAGAAGAAAAGACACTGAATGCTCGAGGTTACGCCTATGTAGCCATGGAAAACCAATTAAACCGACTATCTTATGAATGGGATAGATCATATAACTAAGAAATCTATTTCACAGGTAAGTCTGTACAGTTTTTATTTTATTTTTATTTTATTTTTAACCTTTTGATAAAAAACGCTAATTTGTTCGCTATAAAGTATTAAATTGGTATTGAATAAAATTAGGTTTGGCGACCGAAATTATTGATATCATTCAAAAATTTATTACATCACTGCGAAATTTAACGTTTATTCTTAAGGTATAAATATCTTTAATCAATCAACACAAAATATTTCAAAAATTCGTCATGAGTTAAATTAGGTCTTGGAACCGAAATTACTTTACCGAAAAGAGGGGCGCATATTTTTGATAATATTTGATTGATTAAAGTGGGATAAAAAGCCAAAAAGATTTTTAATTTTATTTTTACCATGTTTTTAAAATTAATATTTAAATCTTAAATTAATATTGTAAACTTTGTAAAAACAATATTTTTAAAATTGTAAATATTTGAAAAATTAATATAAGTTTGGTGTGAATTTATAATATGAATTTTTAAATTAAGTTTGATGTGAATTTTTTTATTTAAAAAAAAATATGAATTTTTAATTTTATGCATTTCAAATTTTAAGTTTAGTGTGAATTTTTAATATTAATTTTGAATTTTATATTTAAATTGTGTGAATTTAAAAATAAAAATTTACTTTATCTCATTAAGTTAAAAATATGATTTTTAAAATTCGTCGTAAGTTGAAGACTAGGTCTTTGAACTGAAATTGCTTTACCCGAGGGAGGGACGAGAACTTTTATTATCATTATTTTTAATCTTATTGATTTAAAGTATGCCAAAAACATTAAAAAACCCAAAAATCTTAGCTTTTAAAACAATCGCTACAAAAAGACAAATTTTAAAATTTTATCGAGGGACGGACTAGGACATCGATCCGAAACGACCTCGTCCTAAATAACAAGGGAAACAAAATTTTAAAATTAATTACTTAATTGTTTTATAAGTTAAAGATTATAAAAAAAAAAAAAAAAACCAAACTCCGCGACTCGCGGAGTTTGAAGGGTCCAAACACCGCGAGTCGCTGAGGGACCAAAACCCAGAAAAAAATAAAACGTAAAAAACAGATCAGTTCACTCCCCCACCCAAAAATACTGCGAAGAACAGCGAAAAAACCCGAAAATACACGAAAAAAACCCCCAAAATCACAATTTTTAACCGTTAATCATCAAATCTTTTATTAAAATCATGTTGAGAAGGATGCTATCAAGGAATTACTCAAGAAAAACGGTAAATTTCTACACCTAAACACCATTTAATCCGAAAATTTGGTGTTCTTGAGCAATTTTTCTCCCCAATTTGATTTTGATGCTTTTTAGTGTAATTAGGCTTAAATTGTTTATGTATTATGCTTGTATAACCTAGATTGATGCTATTTAACATGATTAGAAGCCTTAAACTTAAAATTTTGAGTAATATAGGGTTTGTGTTCTTGAGCAAATTTGGGGATTTTTGATATAAACAGGTTATGGCCGATTTTTGTCATGAATTGTTGCTAAATTAAGTAGTGTAACATGTCTAGGTAGTTAAATGATCCAAACTTTGAGCCTAAACATGATTTTGAGAATTAAAGTGGACTTTTTCAAGTCTAAAATTCATGAACTTGATTTTTGAAAGACAATGCCATTTGAAACTTGTTTAATTGCTAGTAATGATTATTTTGACATGTTATTTGAGTTGAATGCTTATGAACTTGGCGAACATTTTCGTATATGCTTATTTGAAAAAGTATAGATTTGATGAAAATATGAAAATAAGCGTAAGTTTGATATAAATTGATTATGTCATTGTAATTTTTTTGATTGATGATTTTGCTGACACTAATGCATATTTGGATGCACAAAAATTGTGTTTGATGTGTTTTGCAGACTGAAAGGGGTGAATCTTCATCCCAAGCTCGCAATGCTCCTGCTGAGAATGCGGAACAACAGGAGGTGGATAACTACTACAAGCAGGATATACCTCATCCAGTCATGACCTTTTCTGATATGCACTTGGAAGAGTTGCACCCGAACCCGAGATTTGACAGACTTTGGATAGATTATCCAAAATATCAAAGGGGTTTGCATACTCTTCATTCTAAGGTTGTTGAGGTATCGAGGGTCATAGAATGGGGACCCTTAGAAGCTGTAGAATTGGCCGGGCCAATTAGGGAATTACTTGTACAGAGGTATGGTAATTCTACTTTTAATGACTGGGTACGTTTATTCACCATGCGTAGACCTGTATATAAAGTATGGTGTGAAGAATTATTGTGTAGTATAGAGTTGAATGATCGGGTAACTAGTTTAACCGATCGATCTTTTATTAGATTTTTGTTAGGCAGTTCGATGCGCCACATGTCTTTACTGGACATGGCTCAGGCTTTACGTATATATACGCCTGAGGAGTTAGCATCTGCCGATTGTAGAGGGTTGATACTAAACGGTAGAAAGATAGATGAAAATTTTGATACACACGGTGTGTGGAGTCAAATGACAAGCCATCACCGTTTCAAAGGGGGAAATTACTCTTATTTGGACATAGATAGAGCTGAATTAAGAGTAATTCATAGGTTTTTAGCTAATTCGATTACACAAAGGGGTAAGAACAAGGAAAAAGTAAATGAACAGGATTTGTTTTACCATATGTGTATTCGAGACCCACAAAGCGCTGTAAGTATACCGTATTGTGTGGGTTATTATTTATCAGCTATGGTTCGGGGGATGAGACCGCATAGCATAATAGGAGGTGGTATTTTTATTACTTTGATTGCTGAATATCTCGGTGTGGATATAAGTCGGGGGGGATTATTAGTGGAAGAACCAGAACCCCGCGATACTATAGGTTTAAATGTATACCATGGTGCGAAAGTTTTGAAGAGGCGAAATAACGCCGCAGTACCATACCATGGTAGACATCCACAGGTTGAGAGAAACCAACAGCAAGGTAATGTAGGAGGGGGGAATGAGATGCAAGAAATGCAAAGGTTTATAGCTTCTCAGGAGTACGAAAATGCTAGACAGAGAGCATTTGAAGATTGGCAAGTTCATCAGAACCAAATCATAGCTCATTGCCAACATATAGATAGAAACTATATTCCCACACCGAAACCCATCTTCCCTCCCTGGTCTATAGAGATGCAACCACCTTATCCTACGTATAACCCTGCCGAAGCATTCTATAGCACCTATGGTTATGCCTGGAACCCCTATTGGTACCAGTATCATCCCTAGTATACTTAGTTTTATTTATTTTGTAATTTGTAATGATTGATACGTTTAATACTTTTGTTAATATTGTAATAGTTTTTATAATTGTCTAACTTTTATTCTTAGATTTTAATAATTTTTGAATGTGGGGTAATATACCAAACTTCAAAAATATGCATATATGTTTGCAGTTTATCTTATGTACACAACAGGGTAAAACAACGCATTTTCAAAGACTGGCATTAAGTTCAGCAAAAGCAACTAATTTTGACGACAAGATGCAAAATATATGTGAAATAACAACAAGACGGAATGAACAAATGATGTGCACCATTTATCATTCAGCAAACAAATGCCAATATATTTGGAAACTTTGGTAAAAATTTAATCATTTTCACACAAATCACCCTCAATAATTTAAATTATTACTGATTTCTTGCAAATGAGGGCATTGCAAGATCTTAAGTGTGGGAAGGGGTTAAATTCTTTCGGATTTTAAAATTTTTTACTTTATACACTTGGTTACCATTAAAAATACTAGTAAAGCAGTAGTTGTATTAGAATCTAGTGCTCTCTGATAAAAAAGAACAGCCCTAGTCTTATATACTGACTACCCAATTCTAGTAAAATTTTTCAAAATTTTCAATTAAATGAACTCAAAATCATGTTTATACATATTTATGAACGATAAAACTAGGTTTTAACACCGAAATTATTGTAACCTCGGAAAGGACATAAATTGAGAAACAAACCAAAATGTTAAAATTCATTTAAAATGGAATAGAGGACGATAAAAAGGAAAATAAAAGCCAAGTGTGGGAAAATTCTCCAAGTTATTCAAAACATATATCACATATTTCTGTAACAAATAACTGAAAATACTTTTGCTTTGGACTAAACTAAACTGTTTTACACGATGAAAGAAAAGAAAAGATGGATCTACACGATGAATCAATTCCATCATTAAAAGGAAGTAAAGTCTTCCGAAAAAGACACGCGCTTCTTGATTTAGGTCATGAAGTTGTCGTCCAGACCAGCTGTAGGTTGACGAAAAATCTAGAAAAGTCATCACTAAAATCAGCAGGAAATCCACGGACCTCAGCATTAAACAGGGTCGCCAAGTGGTCAGATTTATCCTAACCATGAGAAGGATTTATCTCGTACAATGGGGGGGCACCATGCAAATTAGCTTGATAAGACTAATGAATCAGATCCCCAGAAAGGATAATCTCCTTAAAAGATCAAAAATCAGCTTTTAAGCCTGATATTACTCAATCCTTGAGATTGACCTTAAAGATTGAGAATTACAAACTCATGGAATTCAATGATATCTAAACTCGAGCTTGAACGAGAAAATATTTTGATCAAAATTACAAACCGATTTGTTTTCTGAAAACCCTATTTTCAATGTGTTCATTACCATTGAACGTAAAATCCTAGGAATTCACCTGGAATTCATTAGGTCACCTGAACCAAATCGGGTGTCAACCGTAAGAACGGTGGTTGCATAGTGGTCAAAGACAGGACCTTGTGCCATACCGAAAAAATTATAAGGGTAAGCTTTACTATTGCTCCTACCAAGGATAGTAATTGCGTCCGACACGTTATAGACCATAATTAAAAGCATGTCAGGGGACATTGCCTTAACAGTTGCTTGTTCAACGCTTTCCTTTACAACCGGACAGTAGTTTACCGAAAAGTAATATACGGGACAAGTAAACTGGACGTGTTGCTTTCCAAATACAAGGTTAGCAAGTGGGTGACACAAAACTATAAGTTTTGAGCTAAAATTTTCAAATCTGAAACCCACCAAACCCACAAAAATATTTTGCAAACACCGGTAAAGGGTTATCCCGGAAAACTTATCTAGGGTAAAAACTAGATTTAATTTTCAAAAGATCAAATGTTTTCATAAAGATCCAATTTCCTTAATGGATCTAAATTTTTATAGTCATGTGGGACTGTAAACCATATCGTTACTACCATTGTTCATACCACCGTATAGAAATCACTGATGTACAAAGTGTGAAGAATAAAGAAGTGATTCTAGTATTTCAAGACGATATTGCTTGAGGACAAGCAACGCTCAAGTGTGAGAATATTTGATAATGCTAAAAATGAACATATATTTCATAGCATTATTCCTCAAGAAAGACAAGCTTTTAGTTGCAATTGTTCTATTTAAAAGTGATATTCGTTTAAATAATAAAAGGTGAAGACAAAAGACAGATTCGACGAATTGAAGACGCAAACGACCAAAAAGCTCAAAAGTACAAAAGACAATCAAAGAGGTTCCAATTATTGATAAGAAACGTCTCGAAATTACAAGAGTACAAGATTCAAAACGCAAAGTACAAAATATAAAATTATACGCAAGGACGTTCGAAAATCCGGAACCGGGACCAGAGTCAACTCTCAACGCTCGACGCAACGGACTAAAAATTACAAGTTAACTATGTATATAAATATAATATAATATATAATTAATTATATTAATTATATATATATATATTATATATATATTATAAACCGTCGGCAAGAAAGACTCCAAAAGGGACTGAGCTGTAATTTCAAACTCCGCGACTTGCGGAGTTTGAAGGCAAAAATGCCTCGAGTCGCGGAGCCCCAAAAGTCGAAAATCCCTATAAAAGCAAACGAATTCTGATCGCAAAAATCACCAAATATATCCATCTCTCTATCTATATCGTATATATTTATATTTATATTTTAATTTTAATTTTAATTTTAATTTTAATCCTAATAATAAGGGTATGTTAGCGAATGTTGTAAGGGTGTAAGTCGAAATTCTGCCCGTGTAACGCTACGCTATTTTTAATCATTGTAAGTTATGTTCAACCTTTTTACATTAATGTCTCGTAGCTAAGTTATTATTATGCTTATTTAATCCGAAGTAATCATGATGTTGGGCTAATTACTAAAATTGGGTAATTGGGCTTTGTACCATAATTGGGGTTTGGACAAAAGAACGACACTTGTGGAAATTAGACTATGGGCTATTAATGGGTTTTATATTAACTAAACAATACCTTGTTAATTTAATATACAAACTTATAATTCGACGTATTTATATATAACCACATACGCTTGACTGGGTACGGTGGGCGGGATATCTATAAATACCAATAATTATTCATTTTACCGGATACGAAACTGGATTAATAGTTAATAGACTTGTTGAAACAGGGGTGAATTACATTCAAGGGTAATTGGTGTAATTGTTAACAAAGTAGTAAAACCTTGGTTTACATGCAGTCGATAACCTGGTGTATTCATTAAACAAAGTATTAAAACCTTGTTACAATTCGAATCCCCAATTAGTTGGAATATTTGACTTCGGGAATAAGAATAATTTGACGAAGGCTTTCGCTCTTTATATTTATGACTGATGGACTATTATGGACAAATCCGTATGGACATATTAAATAATCCAGGACAAAGGACAATTAACCCATGGGCATAAAACTAAAATCAACACGTCAAACATCATGATTACGGAAGTTTAATTAAGCATAATTATTTTATTTCATATTTAATTTTCTTTATTTTATATTTAATTGCACTTCTAATTATCGCATTTTTATTGTTATTGTATTTAATTTCACTTTTAATTATCGTACTTTTTAATTATCGCAAGTTTATTTTATCGCATTTTTATTATTCGCAATTTCATTATCGTTATTTACTTTATGCTTTAATTCAAAGTCTTGTATTTATTTGGTTTTAACTGCGACTAAAGTTTTAAAATCGACAAACCGGTCATTAAACGGTAAAACCCCCCCTTTATAATAATAATATTATATATATATATATATATATATATATATATATATATATATATATATATATATATATATATATATATATATATATATATATATATATATTTGTACTTTTATAAAAGTAAACCAATATAGCGTTGAGCTTTGTTTAAAAACGATTCCCTGTGGAACGAACCGGACTTACTAAAAACTACACTACTGTACGATTAGGTACACTGCCTATAAGTGTTGTAGCAAGGTTTAAGTATATCCATTCTATAAATAAATAAATATCTTGTGTAAAATTGTATCGTATTTAATAGTATTTTCCTCAAAAATTTAATAGTTATTTTATATACTACCCCGCTGCACATCAGAGTCCACTACATAAATCACAACACATCTCTATCCAAGTCACAGTTTTCAATCCCAGAAAGTTAATCTAAGGATCACCCTTACCCCACAAGGCACACAAGGGTCGCAACCAAACATACAACAACATAACTCATCAAAGTAACTCTTACACTACAATCAAGATCTACCAATCTACACACAAACATATATATATACAATCATATATATATACCACTAAACAGTACGAGGATTTTGAAACATACATGTATTCACATCATATTCAACATCCGCATCTGCAACCATATGATAAGCTCTTGCTGTTGCCGTATGTGGATTCTTTCTTTTCTGCCCTACTGGAGAACCAGAAGATCCACCTACGAATCCCGACTGCGCTCCTGGACCCGCCCCAGAAACTGATCCTCTCACATACGGATACTAAGCTGACTTATGCCCTATTTGATGACATCTCCAACATACATCCTTTAGGAACGAACACGTCCGAATCTCGTGTCCCACAACACCACATCTCAAACATCATTTGGTTAAATCTGAACAAGGACCACTATGAAATGATCTACAACTATAATACCAAGAATTCTGACTTGATACTGACCCACTCTTCTGTTTCAACTTAACAGACTTCTTTGACCTAGAGTCAGAATGACTCATCACCTGATCTTGTTGTGGCATCTCATAACCTACTATTCTATTTCTTGCTGCTCTGACATCATCCTCTACCATTTTGGCCATAACAAATGCTTGAGATAACGTTGTCACCATCATAACCATTGTTCTGAACTCTAGTAAAATTTTATTAACAAAATGTTGAATTTTGGACTGTTCATCTGGAATCCACTGCTGCACGAACCTTAATTTATCCATATACTGCTCAATCACCTCATCTATCGTCATCTGAGGTGTCATTTTCATTGCCAGAAATTCTGTCTTAATTCTATTGAGGTTATAGGACGAACAATACTGCTCACAAACTTTACCATAAAATCATTCCCAAGTAATCATGCTCACTTGCTCTTTCGGTATACTAGAAATAATTTATCCCACCAAACCATTGCCCTATTTTTCAGCATCCGACTAGCATAAATGACCTGTAATTCTGGTTCGCACTGACAGGCCTCAAAAACTTTTTCTATCTCTCTTAATCAATTAAAGGTTACCATTGGGTTAGAACTTCCTGAGTACTCTGGCAGATTACAATTCAGAAACTGTTTGAAGGTACATTTCTTGGGTTGTTAAAACGTCGGCATCTGATACTGACCCCACATCTGATTTGGAAACTGTTGATTACACTGAGGTGTTAGCCGATACTGTTGAGGAAATTGACACTGAGGTGGTAACCATTGCTATTGTTGGAAAGCACTTCCAGTTTGCTGATAAATATTCGACTGCACCAGATGCCCACTAAACATCTGATTCGGTACACTACCACTTGGATTCACTGTTACCTGACGTTGTTCTAATTCCCTTATTCGATCACGTGCTTCCTTTAACTTACTTTCTAAATCTAGAATTTGCTCATGTGGATCCTCTTCTGACACATACCCGTCTTCATCTGGCGCTCTGAATGTTCTGGGGGCTGACGGACCAGTTGCGTTTCCTGTATTATCTGTCATATTTGCACTACCACAACAACTCACACAACTCTTAGTAGAAAACAGGTTAGTACCTATCAACTAACGCATGTAATCCCCACATTCACTTAACCCGTTACCTCAGATATGTTTGACACAACACAAGGTTTGGGTACATGATATTCAAAACAATGTACATGCAGCCAAACCTATGCTCTGATACCACATTTGTAACACCTTGATTTTTTTTATAACACATCGGAAGACTGAATTCACATAATTACCCTTAGTTAATTACAAACATGATTATCACAAATCATCTAGTTAATTACTTATTTACAAATCACAGGTGTTACGTTAAACGTCTAGTTACATATTTACAAAAGTTAAGACATCAGAGTTCGTCTTGTCAAACATATCGTCAGCCCGACTCCCGTCCCTACAGCACTAAGATCCAAAACCTGCAAGGGAGGAGGTGAGGGGTTAGCACAAGGCTAAGTGAATGGAACTATCAAAAGGTCTAGCATATAGTACCAACTTGTACTCCGATGACAACATCGTTATACAACCACCTACAACACACCACAACTAATAACTAGCAACTAGCAACTTTGCTCCAACAAGAGGACCGGTGGCTTGTACGGGCACACGACCCTAGCTGATTAGGCTAGAATCTATCGATAGTCCTTACTACTGAATCCCCAGTATAGTCATCCGCACGCAGGTGATGCGTCATTCAGCACTATACTCAACAAACAGTAGCCAACTGGACCCAACTACAACTAGGTTGACCTCTCTGAGCTGAACCTAATAGATCAAGGTTCCAACAACAATAACAACTTGTGTACATACAACCAGTCAACTACTACTACTACAGGAAACTAATACTACTAAAAGCATGACAATCTTAACTGCGATCAACTATGCAACATAACTACTAATCATGGCAATTATCAACAATATAAACATAGTAGAGCGACTTGATACTCTATACTACACCATGAGATAATCCCACTCACCAAATACCATCAACTAGCTTGAATATTCTATCACTGAGATTTTTCCTTATCCTTATCACTTGAACATAAGGCAAATCAAGTTAGTTTCTGCCTGTTAGCACAAAACAACACAATACAGCAAATTAGTAACAAAAGTGTCACTAAAAGTCCACCTAAAACTTATGCATTTTTAGAATTTACATCCTGATTATCATAAGTCACGCGGGCAGCATAACGGCTAGAAAATAGCCAAATTACACAATAATGTAACACTGATCTGCATCCGTACGGTTACACATGCATCCGTACAGTTGCAAGTCCATCCGCATGGTTGCACATGCATCTGTACGGTTGCACAGTCACTGCTCGGTTGCACCAACACCACTGCATCCGTACGGTTGTACATGCACCCGTACGGTTGCACAATGTACCCATGCGGTTGCAAGCTGCAACCGTACGGTTTTGTTCATCGAGCAGCAACAGCATAAATGACGGGTTTTCGAACTAAAATTGCCCAATCTCGTTTTCAGACATGTTTTTGACCCAAAATCCACACACAACATGTTAGGAAAATATTTAGGGACTTAAACCCACAAATCTTACACATCAAACAACATTAAAATTAACCAATTTGGCATAAAACCCACTTTGACAAAAACCTAACTTAAAACCATACAAATCCATCAATTTGAGACTGAAATCATTGATTGTTATGTTGAGATAATCACGAAATTAGTAAAAACAAGCTTTGTAACACAATTCCAAATCCAAAAACAAGATTGAGACAATTAGGGTTTCAAGTGTGAGAGTGAGTTTAGGTACGGAGTGTTTGAGAAATTTCCAGAAAATGGAAGAAGTGAGCTGGTCACAAGCTTATGTATGTGGGTTAAATAACATACCCCATCACACACGAGTATTTATCAGTTATCTGATATCTTTTGTACTTAATTTGACTACCCTAACGGAGTCCAAATTAAACAAACGAACCTGTTCTGTGACCCTTGTCACAAACTGGTCTCAACTGAACAACCAAATAATTGTAAATTATTATATTAACATACAAACACAACCAATGTCAAAAGGGTCATTTCAACTAGGCCCGGTAGCAGGATTTTACAACTTAACCCATTCTATATATTAATTACCTTTTGCAGCTCACGCTTGATATTTTTAAGACCTCCAAAATAGAAGAACAATTTATGAATCCTTATGGTACTTATGTGATGATTCTCCAAGCGATTATAACTTCAGCCTTGATGTCTGTTGTATCGAGTGCATTTTCTATCCCTATCCCTTCTTATCTAATACTACATGTATCTTATTATTTTACCTGTTTCTCGTAAAAGAGCAAAAAATCTGCACTCTCTACTATTAACTTTCTGTGCTAAAGTTGAAACAATAATTATTATGCAACTTTTTAGATAATGAAAGTTATGGTTGAAATGAACAACTGTGTTTAAAGCGTATTCTGGACATCAGGGTTAAAACCGTTTTGAAAGCATATTCAGGACATCAGGGTTCGATAACTGTATGTTTTTATTTTAATTTGATAGCTAAAGACTAAAGCTGATTACAATTTCACGTTTTCTCACTAAGAATTAAGTTGCTTACGCTATAATTGAGTAGATAGTCTGCAATGAAATATAGCTCATGTGCCTTCAATTGAGATAACATTCTGTTTAAGCAGAGTTCATTGTGACAACATTTGAAGTGTCAAGTTTTTAATGCTCAAGTTTTTAATGCTCGCTTTGATCATCTAATCATCATTATATAATATGATTCAGGAAACTTATTATATTTCTATTCACAATAGGAGATTTTATAAACGATCGAACATAAATCTAAAGCCATGACAAGATTTATGTTGAGTGCCAGATGGGAGTGTTTAAGGACTTCACGGTTTTAATCTTTGGTCCGGTTTACCTGATGGAATTCAACATAATAACAAGTTTCTTAATGTTAAGAAAATCATGAAACCAATTCATTTTAAGTTATAACAAGCGGAAGCATTATTACTAAGAAAACAAATATATATGCATAACCATTTTAATTGAATTCCATATAGTTATCAAGTCTTGGAATCATGCTTATATATATATATATATATATATATATATATATATATATATATATATATATATATAGAGAGAGAGAGAGAGAGAGAGAGAGAGAAGGAGGAAGAAGTGTTACCTCCTCAAGTTAATTGAGGGTGCGTTTGAAGAACAAAGTGATGAACAATTTGTGTAAGAGCCCAAGCTTTTGATGCACCAACACTACCCTTAATGTAGTTAGGCTTTAGAACCTTAGTGAGCTAGTAAACCAAGCTTCAAACCCACTTATTTCTTCTACTAAAAACCGGACAGCAGCTGCCCAAATGATGATGACGAATGAAGTCTCAAAATGATGAAACCTCAAGGAGAAATACCCCAAACTTATCACCAACACCTTGAAGTTTAGTTAGGATTTTATTACACTAGGAAATGAGCTTTTTTTCAACTCAAAACTCCTTCTATTACCCTTAAAAAAGTCGGCCAGCAGCAGCAGAATAAAAGAGAGGAGTTTTTTTTTTCATTACTTGATATTTTTGAATACTTGTAGAAGTCTAACTTTGGTACAAGATACAAGCATGCTTATTAGGACTTGTGCCATCTTAAACTTAACAAAAAAAACAAAGCATGGGTGTGTTTCTTGGGCACCAAAACCGTCTACCCCATGGGTGGTCAAAAGAGTTTTTATTTTTTTTTTATAAAACATGTTATTTATATACATGTAATAAAACCCATGAATATTTGTTAAGTTAATTTCCTTTTATAAACCATTTTATAAAATATAACACAACTTAATTATTTAAAACCTATAAATAATTAAATCTTCATCATATAAATTATCCAAATAATTTATCTCAAGTAATAATATTTTAGAAAACCGATTTTCTAAAATCCAAGTGTCGCGTATTCATTTAATGATCCATTCATTAAATACGATTAAGGTGTCGGTAAGCTTGTTATTGGGTATGACCCGACTTGGATCATAACATGTTAGCCACATTAATTTAAATATGTCTCTCGGGCATACGAAAAACCTTCAATCTCCCACTTGCATGAGAAACATAAGAAATTAATGCAAGTGATGGATACCACCTAACGACCGTCCATCACCCCCAATATGTTATGACTTTGTGCCATTCAATAACATCATCCTTTTCGAGTTCCTATCTCGAATATGAATAGGTGAATCTTTCATTATATCCTTTCGTCCTAGATGTCATGTTAAATCCAAGAGATACAGAGTGATCACTCTCTTTTAGATTTAACTTTATCAGGCCTTAGACATCTGACTCTCAACGAATAAGAGGGACACATTCCATCTTGACTACATACATCCTAAATATGTACCTTGCATTATGCCTGAGCTCTTCCTTGTGAACTACCATATTTCAGAATAGCGAAGGAAAGAATCAAGGCACAATACTTGGCAAATATCAGAACCTAATATGCATCTCAGGTCAGAGGATATAATGATATTCGCCTTTACTCAAGATTACATGTGATCAACCACGAAGGCTCCATTTAGTAAATCTTGAGGGCGGGTCTTCCAATATTTGTATCCCACAAATATCTATGAACCTTGGTTGCAACCTTGCCCCACAATCATCCCGTGAATGTATACCAATCCAAGTTCATAATAGTCTAAACCTCACACTTGTTCCCACAAATGTGATCGACTACGAAATTTAGAATAATTGCTCATTCATGGATAAAATATGCAAAATAGGAACCTAACTCAAAATAAATTAAACCATAATTATATTAATGAGTTTGAATAATTTCGTTCCGTTACAATACTTAAAACAGATCATGACCAATCACTAGAATATCGAAGCCCTAATGCACAAACATGTCTATTATGTTTTGCTCCATGTAAGAGCTTTGTGAGAGGATCCGCTATATTAAGATCTGTGTGAACTTTGCGAATACATATCTTTCCCTTTTCAACTTCATCCCTTATGTAGTTGAATCTCCGCTCAATGTGACGGGTCTTTTGATGAGCACGAGGTTCCTTGATTTGAGCAATCGCACCCTCGTTGTCACAAAAGATCTCAAGAGGGTCCTGAATGGAAGGGACTACTCCTAAGTCGTCGATGAATTTCTTCATCCATGCAGCTTCCTGAGCTGCCAATGATGCGGCGATGTACTCCGACTCTGTAGTGGATAATGCAACAACATCCTGTTTTGAACTCTTCCAAGAGACCGCACCTCCATTTAACGTGAAGACATAACCGGACTGTGATCGAGAATCATCTCGATCAGTTTGGAAACTCGCATCCACGTAACCTTTTACAGCGAGTTCCTCCTCACCAGATCCATATATTAGAAACATATCCTTAGTTTTCCTAAGGTATTTCAATATACTTTTGACATCAATCCAATGGCTGTTTCCTGGGTTATTCTGGTATCTACTTATCAGGCTAAGAGCGCATGACACATCCGGTCTAGTGCATATCATTGCATACATGATTGACCCAATGGCAGACGCATATGGGACTTTCTTCATTCTCTCCTGTTCATCTTTCGTGGTGGGGCACTGAGATGAACTGAGAAGTGTTCCCTTTTAAATAGGTACCAAACCTTTCTTAGAGTTTTCCATCTTGAACCTTTTCAAGATCTTTTCAATGTATGCACTTTGATTCAAACCTATCAGTTTCTTGGATCTATCCCTGTAGATCCCAATCCCCAAAACGTATTGTGCTTCTCCAAGATCCTTAATAGAGAAGCATTTACTTAGCCAAGTTTTAACTCCTTGCATTTCCGAAATATCATTTCCAAATAACAATATATCATCCACATATAGTACAAGGAACATGATAGTGCTCCCACTAGCTTTCTTATATACACAAGCTTCATCACCATTTTTAATGAAGCCAAATTTCTCGGCTTCCTCATTAAAACGATGATTCCACATTCTAGATGCTTGTTTCAATTCGTAGATTGACTTTCTTAACTTGCATACCTTTTTAGGATATTTCGGATCAACAAAACCTTCAGGCTGAACCATATAGACATCTTCCTCAAGATGTCCATTTAGGAAAGCGGTCTTGACATCCATTTGCCATATTTCATAATCATAATGAACAGCAATGGCAAGTAATATCCTAATAGACTTTAGCATTGCCACAGGCGAAAAAGTTTCATCATAGTCAACCCCTTGAGTTTGAGTGAAAACTTTTGCTACAAGTCTAGCTTTATATGTATCCAAGTTTCCATGTATGTTGGTTTTTATTTTGAAAAGCCATTTACAATCAACTAGCCTTGAGCCAGTAGGTTGTTCAACAAGTTCCCAAACTTGGTTGTCATACATGGATTGCATCTCAGCGTTCATGGCTTCCTGCCATTTATCCTTATCAATCCTTGATAAAGCATCTTGGTAGTTTGTTGGTTCATCCAAATCAACCACATAGCAACCATCCATGAGAAACCCATATCTCTCAGGAGGATTACTAATCCTACCAGATCTTCGAACGTCTTGTGTATTTTGATCATCCATTTGATCATTCTCAACATTTTCACGTTGAGTGCTAGTGTCAACCAATTGTGTATCATCTACTTGATCTTGAATCTCTTCAAGATTTATTTTCCTTTCACTTTCGCCTCCCATTAGGAACTTAGTTTCAAGGAATTCTGTCTTCCGAGCAACAAATACATTCTGCTTGGTTGGATCATAGAAATAGTATCCCATATCATCCTTGGGATATCCTATGAAGATACACTTCGTGGATCGAGCATTCAACTTATTAGGGATGTAACGCTTAGGATAAGCTTCACATCCCCATACCTTTAAGTATGATAGAGATGGAGGTTTTCCAAACCACATCTCATGAGGAGTTTGTTTCACTTTCTTGGTTGGGGCCATATTTAGAATACAAGCCGCGGATCATAGACAATAACCCCAAAATGATAGAGGTAACGAGCTTCTAGCCATCATAGATCGAACCATATCCATTAGGGTTCGGTTCCTCCTTTTGGAAACTCCATTAAGTTGGGGTGTTCCAGGAGGAGTAAGTTGCGAGATAATCCCACAACTTTTAAGATGATCTTGGAAAGCATCGCTTAGGTATTTACCTCCTCTATCGGTACGAAGTACCTTGATTGTCTTATTGAGTTGATTTTGTACTTCGTTTTGATATTCCTTGAATGCTTCAAAAGTTTCGTCCTTGTGTCTTAATAAGTAGACATATCCGAAATGACTGAAGTCATCAATGAAAGTAACGAAGTATCTTTCACCATTCCTAGTTATGGGCTTAAAGGGTCCACATACATCCGAATGTATTAATTCCAATAATTCCTTATCCCTTTCATAGGTCCTTTTGAAAGGTGCTTTAGTCATTTTGCCTTGTAAACAACATTCACATACATCAAATGAGTCTAGTTCATTTGATTTTAAAAGGCCATTCTTTTAAAGTGTATGCATTCGATTCTTATTTATGTGACCAAGGCGACAATGCCATAAGTAGGAATCACTCAAATCCCTTTTGAGTTTCTTGGTGTTTGCATGGTATATTGAGCTATTGTATGATGTGTCATCATGAACCAATTCATAAATACCATTCGAAGGCGAAGCCTTAAAATAGAATACATTATCTAAAGAAACATGGATATCATCATTAATGAAATTAAGATTAAAACCATATTGTTTCAAACGGGATACAGAAATAATGTTTCGAGATAAATCGGGTGCATACAAAACATTTTCAAAACAAGCTCCAAACCACTTGGTAGCTTTAAAACAAAGTCTCCTTGAGCTTTCATTTGCACCCTTGCTCCATTTCCCATGAAGAGACTTGTTGTTCCCTCATCTTGATCACTTCTTTTGAACCCCTGCAAAGTATTGCAAATATGAGTTCCACATCCTATGTCTAATACCCATGTATTAGAAGAAGTAATACTAAGCTCAATGTATACCATATATACATTACCTGAGGTTTGCCCTGCATCCCTCTTTTCTTTCAACTCCTTAAGGTAGACCGGGCATTTACGTTTCCAGTGACCCATTTCACCGCAACCAAAGCACGGATCTTCCTTGGGGTTAGCCTTTTCGGCAACCTTTTGCTTCTTATTGTTGTTGGTTGGGGTAACCATCTTCCCCTTTCCTTTGCCCTTGCCTTGGTAGGCGGGTCCTTTCCTCTTAGCCGCCTTTGGCTTAGAAGTGTTATGGTTTTTGGACCCGCCTTCATTGATCGTAAACACGGGTGAAGCCCTTTTACCCATGCTTGCTTCTGCCGTCTTAAGCATGGCATGTAATTCGCCAATGCTTTTATCCCAACCATTCATGTTATAGTTTAACACGAATGTGTCAAACCTCTTTGATAATGAGTTAAGGATAAGGTCCGTGGCTAATTCATTAGACACGTTGCAATTTAGACGATTTGCTAGATCAATAAGGCTTTTCATCTTAAGGACATAAGATGAAACGGATTGGGTGTCGTCCATCCGACATGCATGAAGCGCTCGGACCGTTTCAAAGCACTCGACACGAGCTTGTTGAAGGAATATCTCCTTCAACTGTGTGATCATGTCATATGCACTATGATGCTCAAAATCCTTTTGGAGTTCAGGTATCATAGTCCCAAGCATGAGGCAAGAAACTTGCAATGAATCGGTGCAATATTTCTCCCAATAAGCCATGGCTTCCGTATCATCCTCGTTCGATTGATCGGGAATGGGGTCTTCCAACACATACGCCCTGTCCTCTAGTTTGAGGATGATTCTTAGATTGCGGAACCAATCCATGAAGTTTGTATGGTTGAGTTTTTCCTTTTCGAGAATTGACCTCAACGATAGGTTGTTAAAGTTAATAGGTGCATTAGGAATGTTGTTGTTGTTATTGGCGGCCATCTACAAAATGTAACAAAGTTGTTTAAGTATCATTTTTAATTTAACAATCAATACCCTTTAAATCCAATTGATATTTATTAAATTTTAGAATCTAACGGTAAACCAAATTTCGGTTAGGTGACCTTTATCCTGTCATTTGATTTAGCTAGGTAGTCATTATATGACAATTGCAATCCTTTTGCAACTTCTAAGTTATGGGATCATGCAATCCTTTTGCATGGCATATTATCCCATCAATGCCTATTTGTTCATCATGCTTCGGTGACCCTAAGTTCACGATTTCCAAATCAAGTCGTCCTACTTGTGTAAACGTGTAAACTTAACATACAAGTGGTTAGGTGACCTTTATCCCACAAGCATGCGAAATTCACCTTAATCATATTAGTTTGTTCATGACGGTTAGGTGACCTTTATCCCATCATGAGTTCCCTAATATGTGTAAGTGTCACATAAATGGATGGTGTGCAACTTGTTTACCTTGTTTGTTAAAGGGATTTTAAGTTTTCATTATTTCTAGTTTGAGAAAACTTTTATGCCATACACCAACATGCATTTAGTGTAAGGTTCATTTGAAATCCATTTTCAAGTCATGTAATTTTAGCCAATTACTTGATATAAACCATTTTATATATATGCTCCTTATCATGTTCTTAATAACCGTTTATTAATATCCTTTTTGCCATTTCAATTTAACCGATTAAATTGTGGTTTGGTAAATTTCATGTTGTTAATAATTTAACCAATTAAATTTTAGTTTTGCTTGTTGTTAACTTGTGTGATAACTTGTTGTAGTAACATGCACAATCCACAATCATACAAGAAATTAAAACAACCACGCATGCAAAATAAATGTTCATAATCAAGCCTTTTGGTAGACATTTTGTTTAGCCGAAAACAAAATGCCACCTGTCAATGGGTAAAATACAAAGTAAGAGATTTTAACCTCCCACTTAACCTTGCATCCACATGCTTCTTGTGTTCTTCCTTGTGATCTTCATGCATCTTCATCTTGTTACAAAATATATCCTAATACATTTTGTCTAGAAAATGAAAATACATCCTAATCTATTTTACATGCCAAATATAAAATAAATTACATAACCAAAATTAATATTACATACCAAATGAATAATTAATTTTACAAACCAAATTGAATGAATATTACAACCATTCAACTAAACAAATATCCATTCAAACACACATGCATACATCATAAGGTCAAGGCATTGATTGTGAACTACAATATACAACAACTATGACCAATTTGCAAGTTCCAAACCCACTTTTGGAACCCTTAAAATTCGGCCAAAATCATGAACCCACCCAAACCCGAATATTTTTACATTATACATTCATGCATGTACATAGAATGCAAAGTTGGTGGGTTTTAAAGACCATATATAAGAAGCATATTTCATAGACTTCGGCTCTAGATACCATTGATGGAATTCAACATAATAACAAGTTTCTTAATGTTAAGAAAATCATGAAACCAATTCATTTTAAGTTATAACAAGCGGAAGCATTATTACTAAGAAAACAAGTATATATGCATAACCATTTTAATTGAATTCCATATAGTTATCAAGTCTTGGAATCATGCATATATATATATATATATATATATATATATATATATATATATATATATATATATATATATATATATATATATATATATATATATATATATATATATATATATATATATATATATATATATATATATATATATAGAAGGAGGAAGAAGTGTTACCTCCTCAAGTTAATTGAGGGTGCGTTTGAAGAACAAAGTGATGAATAATTTGTGTAAGAGCCCAAGCTTTTGATGCACCAACACTACCCTTAATGTAGTTAGGCTTTAGAACCTTAGTGAGCTAGTAAACCAAGCTTCAAACCCACTTATTTCTTCTACTAAAAACCGGACAGTAGCTGCCCAAATGATGATGACGAATGAAGTCTCAAAATGATGAAACCTCAAGGAGAAATACCCCAAACTTATCACTAACACCTTGAAGTTTAGTTAGGATTTTATTACACTAGGAAATGAGCTTTTTTTTCAACTCAAAACTCCTTCTCTTACCCTTAAAAAAGTCGGCCAGCAGCAGCAGAATAAAAGAGAGGAGTTTTTTTTTTCATTACATGATATTTTTGAATACTTGTAGAAGTCCAACTTTGGTACAAGATACAAGCATGCTTATTAGGACTTGTGCCATCTTAAACATAACAAAAAAAACAAAGCATGGGTGTGTTTCTTGGGCACCAAAACCGTCCACCCCATGGGTGGTCAAAAGAGTTTTTATTTTTTTTATAAAACATGTTATTTATATACATGTAATAAAACCCATGAATATTTGTTAAGTTAATTTCCTTTTATAAACCATTTTATAAAATATAACACAACTTAATTATTTAAAACCTCATCATATAAATTATCCAAATAATTTAACTCAAGTAATAATATTTTAGAAAACCGATTTTCTAAAATCTAAGTGTCGCGTATTCATTTAATGATCCATTCATTAAATACGATTAAGGTGTCGGTAAGCTTGTTATTGGGTATGACCCGACTTGGATCATAACATGTTAGCCACATTAATTTAAATATGTCTCTCGGGCATACGAAAAACCTTCATTACCGTGATGGACGTTGCCACAATAATGGCCACTTGTTGGTTTCATAGGGTTACAGTTCATAAGAACATATATGTTACCATAAAGATGTTTTTTGGATGGAATCATAATTTGAGTAATACAGAAAACGTGTTGTGTCTTTGTACGAGGTTTAGGGTTATATTTATAGTGAAACCCTAACCCTAGATACTCCTTAATTCCTTCTAGATTCTTCCCAAATATTCCCCATGAATAAAGGGTTGGTGGTTGGAAACAGATAATGCTGAATTAAGGATACACTACAAACAAAATGACATTTAGTAGCATACAGTTTCAGTGGCAGATTGATTATGTGCCACTATATAACATTTTTTTATGGCAAATGTATGTGTGCCGTTATAGTTGTTATACATTCAGTGGCTTATGAAAATTTGTGCCATTAATGTACTAGAGTATTAGGGGTACAATTTCTCATATGCCACCATATACGATTAACTTATATGTATACATAACTTTATGGCATTAAAAGTGATTTTCATTTTATTACTAAATATCTAAAAAGGTATTCAATTCACAAATTAAAATATTTTCACAACCTAAAAATGAGGCGCCAATCATCCCGCCTGATCATCCCAAAATTTTCTAATCCTCCCTCTTAATTCTTTTTCCCCTCTACAAACTTTTTTACTTTTCCATTCCATTTAGGTCTTAAGTAATACACTTCTCCCCTAGTTCCTCTACCAACCTACCTATGAAATTATTCATCTAATCCTTTTCTTATTCTTTTTTTTGGACAAAAATAATGAATACTATAAAACTAGGATATTCATCGAAAAATAAAGATCCTAACCGTTACAACGAAACCGAGTAGCTCAAACAAGAAAACGTCATAAATCAACGTTAACTTCAACCGAGCTAAAAACATCCATATGATAACTACGAAATAAAAAACTTACAAAATATACAATACTAATGACAAAGTCTCAAACGAAAAACAACACCTACATTAAAACATTAACCGGAGAAAATTAACCAACAAAGAAAAAGCTAGGAGGTTTCTTTACCATTCCTCAAATTCGAACGTTTTGTAAACCCATTGATCGTATCAATACGAAGCCCTTTACCGTTCCGAGACTTGATGTTGTACGATGAGACTTTTGAAGAGGAACACCCAATACGAGTCCCGGGGACCCAAGGAAACCCTTGATACCTAAAATCTTGAAAAAAGTTCTCGGTATCACAAGCCAAAGGACCCCCCCCTCGATAGTGTCCATAAATAATCTTTGAATCGCCTCGTCACATTCTAATTCATCAACATTATATTTTAGCGACATCGAACCCTCCACACAAGCTTCCTTCCCCTTCTACCTCACATTCTTCTTAATGATCTCAAGTTGTTGTCTAGGCACGCGTCTATTTAACACGTACCAAGCTTTGCAAAAACCAACACACGAACCTAAATCACAATCACAGTAAAGCTTGCCATTTTTACCAAGTAGGATAGGTGAAGAATGAACAACCTTATTTACCTTACCCAGCCTGCGCGAGACTAAACATTGTTTTTTATTCTTTACAAACACCACACTGTTAAGTTTATCCACAAACGACGGTTTATGCACCGTATCAATAACACAACCATCACCCCCTCTTTTACCCCCACCCGGAGACCGCTCATCTACAGGCCCAATAGCAGAAACAAGGTTCAAAGCAGGAGATAAGTGACCCGAAACAGGCCCAGAAACAGCAGCAGTTAAGTGGGCCAAATCAGGCCCAGAACCAGACCCCATAGACCCACCTGCAGGTACCACCACAGGTCCAACTATTTGCGCCATAACAAGAGACAAATCAGGCTCGGAGACAAGAGGATCCAACGTGGGAGAAAACAAACCCGGCTCAATAGATCCAAACTTCAATTCCACCCCATTCGTCATCAAACCCATCCCATTTTCCGAAACCGAAATCGAAGCAAAAGTAGACAGAACATTTGCATTAACAGACCTTGGTGTGAAATTTAAATTACCATTCGAAACAACAAAAGGATTAGTAGACAGAAGCAAATTATGATCAAAAGAATCGACCAATAAATGATTCAACAAATTTAAATCGGACAATTCAGAAACCCAAACATTATCTAAAGTACTAGCATAATGTGTATCATCTTCTACATCCACCACAACCGCATCATGAATGTGTCTACAATTAGAAGATTTAACGAAAGCATATAAAGAGCATTGATGTGTGCAGGGTAGTATACGAAATAGTTATATTTTTATTGCGAAATACTATTAAATACGATACAATTTTACACAAGTTATTTATTTATTTATAGAGTGGATATACCTAAACCTTGCTACAACACTATAGGCAGTGTACCTAATCGTAAAGTAGTGTAGTTTTTAGTAAGTCCGGTTCGTTTCGCAGGGATACAACTAATTTTAACACTAAATTATATTTTAAACTATATTTGTATATATATATATATATATATATATATATATATATATATATATATATATATATATATATATATATATATATATATATATATATATATATATATATATATATATATATATATATAAGTAGTATTATTATTATAAAAAGGGGGTTTTACCGTTTAATGACCGGTTTGTCAATTTTATGTCTTAAGTCACAATTAAAACCTAATGTAAAATATTAAATATAAATACAACTTAATTTAAAGTTTAAAGTAAATGACGATAAATAAAAATGCGATAATTAAAAGTACGATAATTAAAAGTGCAATAAATAAAATGACAGTAAATAAAAGTGCGATGAGATATAAAATAAAGGAATTATGCTTATTTAAACTTCTGTAATCATGATGTTTGGCGTGTTGATTTTAATTTATTACCATGGGTTAATTGTCCTTTATCCTGGATTATTCGATATGTCCATCTGGTTTTTGTCCATAACAGTCCGTCAGTCATAAATATAAAGTGCGAGTGTCCTCGTCAAATTATCCTTATACTCGAAGTCAAATATTCCAACTAATTGGGGACTTAAACTGTAATAGGGTTTTAATACATTGTTAATGATTACACCAGGTTATCGACTGTGTGCAATCCAAGGTTTTAATACTTTATTAACAATTACACCAAGTGTCCTTGTATGTAATCCACCCCTGTTTTAATGAGTCCATTGACTATTAATTCATCCATGTGTCCGGTTAAATAAACGATTATTAGTATTTATAAATATCCCGCCCATCGTGTCCGATCGAGTGTATGTGGTTATTTATAATTACCTCAAATTGTAAATCTCTATATTAATTTAACGAACTATCATTCAGTTAAAACAAATATAAAGCCCATTAATTGCCCATAGTTCAATTTCCACAAGTGTCGGTCTTTTGTCCAAACCCCAATTAAGTAAGCATAATAATAACTTAGCTACGAGACATTAATTTAAAAAGGTTGAACATAACTTACAATGATTATTAATAGCGTAGCGTCACACGGACAGAATTTTGACTTTCAAACTTAAAACATTCGCCAACATAACCTTATTATTATTAAACTTTAAATTAAAATTAAAATTATATATATATATATATATATATATATATATATATATATATATATATATATATATATATATATTACGTAGATAGAAAGAAGGAAAAGGGATGATAAAATCGATCAGAATGCGCGGCCTTTTATAGGCCCACTTTAAACTGTACAGCTCCGCGAGTGCGGAGGTTTGGATTCCAGCTCACCATAGTGATTTAAACGTGGGCTGCTTATAATTATAATATATAATAATATATATAATTAATTATATATTATATTATATTCTTGTGCATAGTTGACTTGTAATTTTTGGTCCGTTGCGTCGCGTGCTGAAAGTTGGTTCATGTCTCAGTTCCGGATTTTCGAACGCCTTTTCGTATAATTTAATATCTTGTACTTTACGTTTCACGGCTTGTACCCTTGTAATTTCTAGACGTTTCTCATCAATAATTTGAACCACTTGGATTGTACTTTGTACTTTTTAACTTTTTGGTCGTTTGCGTCTTCAAATTGTCATATATGTCTTTTGTCTTCACCTTTTATTATTTAAATGAATATCACTCGTAAATAGAATAATTGCAACTAAAAGCTTGTCTTTCTTGAAGGATAATGCTATGAAATATATGTTCATTTTTAGCATTATCAAATATTCCCACACTTGAGCGTTGCTTGTCCACAAGCAATATAGAACTTGAATAAAAACATACTAGAATCACTTTTTTATTCTTCACACTTTGTACATCAGTGATTTCAATATGGCGGTTATGAACAATGATGGTAACGATGTGGTTTACAGTCCCACATGACTATAAAAATTTAGATCCGTTAGGAAATTGGATCTTTTTGAAAACATTTAATCTTTTGAAAATTGAATCTAGCTTTTACCCTAGATAATTTTTCCGGAATAACCCTTCACCGGTGTTTGCAAAATGTTTTTGTGGGTTTTGTGGGTTTCATATTTGAAAATTTTAGCTCAAAACTTGCGATTTTGTGTCACCCACTTGCTAACTTTGTATTAGGGAAGCAACACATCCAGTATACTTGATCCGTATATTACCTTTCGGTAAAGTACCGTCCGGTTGTAAAGGAAAGCGTTGAACAAGCAACTGTTAAGGCAATGTCCCGTGACATGCAGATAATTATGGTCTATATCGTGTCGGATGCAATTACTATCATTTGTAGGAGCAATAGTAAAGATCACCCTATAGTTTTTCAGTCTAGCACAAGGCCCTGTCTTCGACCATGCTATGCAACCACCGTTCTTACGGTTGACACCTGATTTGGTTCAGGTGACCTAATGAATTCTGATGAATTCTCAGGATTTTACGTTCAATGGTAATGAACGTATTGAAAATAGGTTTTCAGAAAACAAATCGGTTTTAATTTGATCAAAATATTTTCTCCTTCAAGTTCGAGTTTAGATATCATCGAATTCCATGAGTTCGTAATTCTCAATCTTTAAAGTCAATCTCAAGGATTGAGTAATATCAGTCTTAAATGCTGATTTTTGATCTTTTAAGGAGATTATCCTTTCTGGGGATCTGATTCATTAGTCTTATAAGCTAATTTGCACGGTGCCCCCCATTGTACTAGACAGATCCGCTCATGGTTAGGATAAGTCTGACCACTTGGCGACCCTGTTTAATGCTGAGGTCCGTGGATTTCCAGCTGATTTTCGAGAAAACTTTTTAAGGTTTTTCGTAAACTCTACAACTGGTCTGGACGACAACTTCCTGACCTAAATCAAGAAGCGCGTGTCTTTTTTTCGGAAGACTTTACTTTCTTTTAAATCAAGTGGCACATTTCTTTCAAATATATTATAAGAAATAGGGTAAAACTGATAAAATCGTTCAAAACAAAAGTATCTTTAATTATTTGTACAATGATATGTGATTTAAATAACTTGGTAAAAATTTCTCACACTTGGCTTTTATTTTCCTTTCTTTGCCTTTTTATTCTCCTCTATTCCATTTTAAATGAATTCTAACATTTTGGGTTGTTTCTCAATTTATGTCCTTTACGAGGTAACGACAATTTTGGTATTAACACCTAGTTTTATCGTTCATAAATATGTATAAACTTGATTTTGAATTCATTTATTTGAAAAATTTTTAAATTTTTTTTACTAGAAGTAGGTAGTCAGTATATAAGACTAGGGCTGTTCTTTATTATCAGAGAGCACTAGATTCTAATACAACTACTGCGTTACTAGTATTTTTAATAGTAACCAAGTGTTTAAATTTTTTTTTTTTAAAACCCGAAAGAATTTAATCCCTTCCCACACTTAAGATCTTGCAATGCCCTCACTTGCAAGAAATCACTAACAATTTAAATTATTGAGGGTGATTAGCGTAGAAAAATGATAAAATTTTTACCAAAGTTTCCAAACATATTGGCGTTTGTTTTGAATGATAAATGGTGCACTTCATTTGTTCATTCCGTCTGTTGTTACATCACACTTGTTTTTCGTTTTGTCGTCAAAATTAATAGCTTTTGCTGAACTTAATGCCAGCCTTTGAAAGTGCGCTGTTTTCCCTATTTTGTACATGAGATAAACTACAAACATATATATACATATTTTTGAAGTTGGGTATATCACCCCACATTCAAAAATTATTAAAATCTAATAATAAAAGTTAGAAAATTATAAAAACTATTATAGTATCAAAAGAAGTATTAAAAGTATAAAATTACAAGTTACAAAATAAATAAAAATAGGCATAAAAGAAAATTAGGGTTGATGAGGATGGTGCCAGTAGGGATTCCATTCATAGCCATAAGTGCTGTAGAATGCTTGAGCTGGGTCATATGTAAGGTACGGTGGTTGGGTCTGTATAGTCCAGGGAGGAAATATGGGCATTTGAGTAGGAATGTAGTTTGTATTTATGTGTGCACAATGACTTATGATTTGGTTTTGATGATACTGCCAATCTTGAAATGCTCGTTGTCTAGCCATTTCATACTCATGTTGAGCCATAAAAATTTTCATTTCTGTCATCTGATTCCCCCCTCCCATATTACCTTGCTGCTGATCTATTTCAACCTGTGGATGATTGCCATTATATAGTGCTGCAGCGTTATGTCGTTTCTTTAAAACCTTAGCACCATGATATACTTTCAAACCAATTGTATCACGGGGTTCTGGTGCTGCAATTATTAATCCCCCTTGACTTCTATCGACACCGAGATACTCAGCAATTAAAGTAACAAAGATACCACCTCCTATTAAACTATTAGGCCGTATACCCCTAACCATAGCTGATAAATAATAACCCACACAATAAGGTATACTCACAGCGCTCTGTGGGTCTTAAATACACATGAGATAAAACAAATCATTTTCATTTACCTTCTCTTCGTTCCTACCTCGCTGTGTAATCGAGTTTGCTAAGAACCTATGGATTACTCTTAGCTCAGCTCTATCAATATCAGTATAAGAGTAATACCCCCCACGAAATCGGTTATGGCTAGTCATTCTACTCCATATTCCATTCATATCAAAATTTTCATCAACCCTCCTACCATTAACTATCAACCTTTGACAATCAGTAGATGCTAGTTCCTCAGGCGTATATATACATAAAGCCTGAGCCATGTCTAGTAGAGACATATGGCGCATCACACCTCCTAATAAAAATCTAATAAAACTACGATCGGTTAAGGTAGCTACCCGATCATTTATTTCAACACTACATAATAATTCCACACACCATTCTCTATATACATGCCTACGTATATTGAATAAACGTTCCTAATCATTAAAAGTAGAATTTCCATACCTTTGTGTAAGTAATTCTCTGATTGGATCGGCCAATCCTACTGTTTCTAACGGTTTCCAATCTATTACCCTGGGTACTTCAACATCATTAGACTGAAGGGTGTGTAAGTTCCTGATATTTTGGATATTCTATCCAAAATCTGTCAAACCTCAAGTTTGGGTGTAAATCTGCCTCATGGATATTTAAAAATGAAATGACTTGATGAGGTATATTTTGTCTGTATTGGTCATTAATATCCTGTTCGTCTGCATTCTCAGGAGGAGCATTGTGAGCGTGAGATGCGGATGAAGATTCACCCATTTCAGTCTGCAAAACACATTAAACACAATCTTTGTGCATCCAAATATGCATTAGAATTAGCAGAATCATAAAATCAAAATAATCATAATGACATGTTTAATCCATATTAAACTTTATATGCATTTTCACAATATTAACAATTCTATACTTTTACAAATAAACATATATGAAAATGTATACAATGTTCCTTAGCATTCATCTTCTAAATCATATCAAAAATAATCATTATAGCAATTAAACGAGTTCCAAATGGCATTCATATCAATTAAATCAAGTTCATGTATTTTTGACACAAAATGTCCGCTTTAATACTCAAAAATCATGTTTAGGATCAAAGTTTTGATTATTTAGCAACCTAAATATGTTACACTACTTAATTAAGCATGAACCATCAACAAAATTCGGCTATAACCCGTTTATATCAAAAAGCCTCAATTTTGCTCAAGAACACAAACCCTAGATTACTCAAAATTTGAAATTTAAGGCTTCTAATCATGTTAAATAGCATCAATCTAGTTTATACAAGCATAATATAAAAACAATTTAAGCATAATTAAGCTAGAAATTATCAAAATCAAATTAGGTATAATTTTGTTCAAGAACACTAAAAATCTGAATTAAAGAGTGTTTGGATGTAGAAATTACCGATTTTCTTGAAAAACTTCTTGGCAAGTATCTCCTCATCGTGATTTTAGTAAGAAATTTGATGATTAACAGTGAAAAATCGCGTTTTTAGATGGTTTTTGTGGGTTTTTTCGCAGAAATTTGTGTTTGTGTGTGTTTGAGGACTGGTCAGTCGACCAGTTATTCTGGTCTGGTTTTTTGGATCTCCACGAGTGCGGATGTGGGAACACATAAAGCTCCGCGAGTGCGGATTTATTTTTTTTTTGTTTTTTTTTTATAAAATCTTTAACTTATAAAACAAATAATTAATTAAAAATTTATTTCTTTCTAGAATAAGGGCATTTCGGTACGTTGACCTAGTCCGTCCCTCGATAAAATTTTAAAATTTGTCATTTTAAAGCGATTGTTTTAAAAGCAAAGATTTTTGGGTTTTTTAAATATTTTTGGCATACTTTAAATCAATAAGATTAAAAATAATGATAATAAAATTTCTCGTCCCATTCTCGGGTAAAGCAATTTCGGTTCAACGACCTAGTCTTCAACTCACGACGAATTTTAAAAATCATATTTTTAACTTAATGAAATAAAGTAAATTTTTGTTTTTAAATTCACACCAAACTTAAATTTAAAATGCATAATATTTCATATAAAATATTATTAATATTTATATACATTAGTTTTACAAACATATATTAAAAATATTAGTTTTAAAATATTTACAAACTTAAATATATTGGTTTTAAAAATTTATAATATTAATTTTAAAAAAATGATAAAAATAAAATTAAAAATATTTTTGGTCTTTTATCCCACTTTAATCAATCAAATATTAACAAAAATATACGTCCCTCTTTTGGGTAAAGTAATTTTGGCTATATTACCTAGTTTTACTCCTGACGAATTGCTGAAATATTTTAGATTAATTGATTAAAGATATTTATACCTTATGAATAAACGGTAAATTTCGCAGTGATGAATTAAATTTTTGTATGATATCAATAATTTCGGTTTCGCATACCTACTTTTATTGAATATCAATTTAATACTTTATAGCGAACGATTCAGCGTTTATTATCAAAAAGTTAAAAGTAATAAAAAAAATAAAAAAAAATAAAAACTGTACATACCTACATGTGAGATAGAATTCTCAGAGACCTACTTTAGTCGACTCATAGGAGAGTCGTGTGATTTAGTTTTCCATAGCTACATAAGCGTAACCTCGATTTTTTAATTTCTTTTCTTCTAAACATATGAACGGTCCTTCTCTGCATAGAGTAACAAATTCGGTATTTGAATATGTTTGATTGTTTGAACAGTTACCTTCGTGTGACGATTTTCTGCATTTATGACATCTTTCAAGGTGTCATGGTCTTCTTTTTGTTGCGGATTTTGATTTTTCTTTATCAAAATGTGTTTTATGATGATCTTTCCTGAGTTCTTTCCTCACTTCATCCATTTTGCCTCTTATGAATGATACCAGTTCACTCGGGAAGATGTTATTATTACGTTTAGTAATCATAGCGTGTAGTAGTAGACCATGGTTCAAATTAAAGGAATTCTTCATCTCGTAAAACCTAAAAGAAATAAAAATTCAGAATGCAGGGAGAAGACTAATTCTTTAGGGTCTGCTAGGAAAAGACCATGCGGATTTCATTTTCGAGAACTACACGAAAATAGAAAATCTAACTCTAACAGAAATTCATATTACCCTTAAAAGATTCAAATCTTCCCACACTTAGTTAGCTGCGGTGTCGAAATTGTGATTAACTTCATCTTCAACTTCCATTGGATTATCTATGTAATGTTTAACTATGTGACCAGTAACCTTAAATTCAATCCCATTTGAATTTATTAACTTTACTGTTCCGTATGGGAAAACTCTTTTGATAATAAATGGTCCAGACCATCTTGATTTCAATTTTCCAGGAAATTGCTTGAATCGTGAATTGAAAAGAAGAACTCTGTCTCCTTCCTTAAATTCTTTTGAACTTCTGATTCTTTTATCATGCCATTTCTTTGTTCTTTCCTTATAGATTAACGAATTTTCATATGCTTCATGTCTTAACTCTTCTAATTCATTTGATTGACTTAATCGTAGACGTCCGGCTTCATGCAAATCATGATTACATGTCTTCAAAGCCCAAAATGCTTTGTGCTCAATTTCTACTGGAAGGTGGCATGCTTTTCCGTAAATGAGTCTAAAAGGTGTGGTTTCAATTGGAGTTTTGTAGGCTGTTCTAAAAGCCCAGAGTGAATCCTCCAATTTCATGGACCATTCCTTCGGATTTGATCCTACGATTTTCTCTAGAATACGTTTTAATGCTCGGTTGGTATTTTCAACTTATCCACTTGTTTGTGGATGATAAGCGGTTGAGATTTTATGAGTCACTCCATATCTTTTGAGAACTTTCTCAAGTTTATTATTACAAAAATGAGTACCCCGATCACTTATTAAAGCTTTCGGTGTTCCAAACCTTGCAAAAAGACGTTTTAAAAAGTTGACTACAACTCGTGCATCGTTAGTTGGGAGAGCTTGTGCTTCCGCCCATTTAGATACATAATCAATGGCAACGAGAATGTAGAGATTATTATGTGATTTTGGAAATGGACCCATAAAGTCAATACCCCAAACGTCAAAAACTTCACATACTTGAATGACATTTTGTGGCATTTCATCACGTTGACTTATTTTTCCAGCCCTTTGACAAGCATCATAGGATTTATAAAGAAGGTGTGCGTGTTTAAAAATTGTAGGCCAATAGATTCCAGCGTCGTAGACTTTTCTTGCTGTGAGTTGAGGCCCATAATGCCCTCCTGTTGGTCCTGTATGACAATGGTTTAAGATTTTACTAGCTTCATCCCCGAATACACATCGACGGATTATTCCATCGGGACAATTTTTAAACAAATGTGGATCTTCCCAAAAATAGTGTTTTATATCACTAAAGAATTTCCTTTCGTTTTTGGTACGACAATCCTTTTTCAAGGAATCCACATACTAAGTAGTTTACATAGTCTGCAAACCATGGAATTTCATTATAATCGATCTTTAAAAGATATTCATCAGGAAAGTTATCTTGTATGGCCGATTCATTTAGAACTTCTAATTCAGGATTTTCAAGACGAGAAAGATGATCAGCGGCGAGATTTTCTGCTCCCTTTTTGTCTCGAATTTCAATATCGAACTCTTGTAAGAGTAAGATCCAACGGATTAATCGTGGTTTGGCATCTTGTTTTGAAAATAGGTCTCTAAGAGCAGAATGGTCGGTATAGACCACCGTTTTAGCTAGAAAGAGATATGAACGGAATTTGTCAAAAGCAAAGACAATAGCAAGGAGTTCTTTTTCAGTAGTTGTGTAATTCGTTTGTGCTCTTTGTAACATCTTACTAGCGTAATAGATAGGTTGAAATCATTTTTCAATCCTTTGTCATAAAACGGCTCCCATTGCAAAATCACTAGTATCGCACATGAGCTCAAATGGTAGATTCCAATTTGGAGTTATCATGATCGGCGCATTAGTGAGTTTTTCTTTAAGAATATTAAAAGATTTGATGCATTCATCCGAAAAGATGAATGGAGCATATTTTCCTAGGAGTTTATTCATAGGAGTGGCAATTTTAGAAAAATATTTTATGAAACGTCGGTAAAAACCGGCATGCCCTAAAAAACTCCTAACTCCTCTAACATTGGTGGGATGTGGAAGTTTAGCAATTACATCTACTTTAGCTCTATCCACTTCAATTCCTTTCTTTGAAATTTTATGACCAAGAACGATGCCTTCTCTAACCATGAAATGGCATTTTTCCCAATTAAGAACTAGATTTGATTGCTCGCTGATGTTATGCGAGGTGTATATGAAATAATTATATTTTTATTACGAAATACTATTAAATACGATACAATTTTACATAAGTTATTTATTTATTTATAGAGTGGATATATCTAAACCTTGCTATAACACTATAGGCAGTGTACCTAATCGTAGAGTAGTGTAGTTTTTAGTAAGTCCGGTTCGTTCCGCAGGGAGCTAGCCAAGTTTAACGCTATATTTATTTTAAACTATATTTGTATCAATATATATAAGTAATATTTTTATTATTATAAAAGTGGGGTTTTTACCGTTTAATGACCGGTTTGTCGATTTTATGTCTTAAGTCGCAATTAAAACCTAATGTAAAATATTAAATATACAAATGACTTAATTAAAAGCGTAAAGTAAATGACGATAAATAAAAATGTGATAATTAAAAGTACGATAATTAAAAGTGCAATAAATAAAATGACAGTAAATAAAAGTGTGATGAGATATAAAATAAAGAAATTATGCTTATTTAAACTTCCGTAATCATGATGTTTGACGTGTTGATTTTAATTTATTACTATGGGTTAATTGTCCTTTGTCCTGGGTTATTCGATATGTCCATCTGGTTTTTGTCCATAATAGTCCATCAGTCATAAATATAAAGTGCGAGTGTCCTCGTCAAATTATCCTTATACCCGAAGTCAAATATTTCAACCAATTGGGGACTTAAACTGTAACAAGGTATTAATACTTTGTTTATAAATTACACCAGGATATCGACTGCGTGTAACCCAAGGTTTTAATATTTTGTTAACAATTACGCCAAGTGTCCTTGTACGTAATCCACCTATGTTTTAATGAGTCCATTGACTATTAATCCATTCCCGTGTCCGGTTAAATGAACGATTATTAGTAATTATAAATATCCCGCCCATCGTGTTCGATCGAGTGTATGTGGTTATTTATAATTACCTCAAATTGTAAATCTCTATATTAAATTAACGAACTATCATTCAGTTAAAAAATATAAAGCCCATTAATAGCCCATAGTCTAATTTTCACAAGTGTCGGTCTTTTGTCCAAAGCCCAATTATGGTACAAAGCCCAATAACTCTGTCTTTAATATTTAGCCCAACATCACGATTACTTTGATTTAAATAAGCATAATAATAACGTAGCTACGAGACATTAATTTAAAAAGGTTGAACATAACTTACAATGAATAATAATAGCGTAGCATTACACGGACAGAGTTTCGACTTACAAACTTAAAACATTCGCTAACATAACCTTATTATTATTAAACTTTAATATTAAAATTATAATTAAAATATAAATATAAATATATATTTAAGAGAGTGATAGATAGATAATATATGGTGTATATAAAACATCGAGCAAACTGCCTTTTTATAGAACCTGGCCAGCTACAGTGAGCCATGCGATCGCATGGGTTTAAGGCTACCAGGCCATGCGATCGCATGGCAGCCATCTCCTGGTCACATTGCATTTTAAACGTAGGCTGCTAGTATTTATTTAATATATATTATAATATATATAATTTTATATAATTATATATATTATATTATATTCTTGTGCATCGTTGACTTGTAATTTTAGGTCCGTTACGTCGCTCGTTGAGAGTTGGTTCATGTCCCAGTTCCGGATTTTTGAACGTCCTTTTGTACGATTTAATATCTTGTACTTTGCGTTTCGCGGCTCGTACTCTTGCAACTTTTAGACGTTTCTCATCAATAAATTGAACCACTTTGATTGTATTTTGTACTTTTGAGCTTTTTGGTCATTTGCGTCTTCAAATTGTCGAATCTGTCTTTTATCTTCACCTTTTAATATTTAAACGAATATCAGTTGTAAATAGAACAATTGCAATTAAAAGCTTGTCTTTCTTGAAGGAAAATGCTATGAAATATATGTTCGTTTTTAGCATTATCAAATATTCCCACACTTGAGCGTTGCTTGTCCTCAAGCAATATAGAACTTGAATATAACTTTAATAGCATCAATTCTTTATTCTTCACACTTTGTAGATCAGTGATTTCTATACGGCGGTATGAACAATGGTAGTAACGATGTGGTTTACAGTCCCACATGACTATATAAAAATTTAGATCCTTTAGTAAATTGGATCTTTATGAAAACTTTTGATCTTTTGAAAATTCAATCTAGCTTTTACCCTAGATAAGTTTTCCGGAATAACCCTTTACCGGTGTTTGCAAACTGTTTTTGTGGGTTTTGTGGGTTTCAAATTTGAAAATTTAGCTCAAAACTTACGGTTTTGTGTCACTCACTTGCTAACCTTGTATTGGGAAAGCATTACGTCCAGTTTAGTTGTTCTGTATATTACCTTTCGGTAAACTACCGTCTGGTTGTAAAGGAAAGCGTTGAACAAGCAACTGTTAAGGCAATGTCCCGTGACATGCTTTTGATTATGGTCTATAACATGTCGGATGCAATTACTATCCTTTGTAGGAGCAATAGTAAAGATCACCCTATAGTTTTTCGTTCTGGCACAACGTCCTGTCTTCGACCATGCTATACAACCACCGTTCTTACGGTTGACACCCGATTTGGTTCAGGTGACCTAATGAATTCCAGGTGAATTCTTAGGATTTTACGTTCAATGGTAATGAACGCATTAAAAATGGGCTTTCAGAAAACAAATCGGTTTGTAATTTGATCAAAATATTTTCTCGTTCAAGCTCGAGTTTAGATATCATCGAATTCCATGAGTTTGAATTCTCAATCTTTAAGGTCAATCTCAAGAATTGAGTAATATCAGGCTTAAAAGCTGATTTTTGATCTTTAAGGAGATTATCCTTTCTGGGGATCTGATTCATTAGTCTTATGAGCTAAATTGCACGGTGCCCCCCATTGTACGAGACAGATCCTCTCATGGTTAAGATAAGTCTGACCACTTGGCGACCCTGTTTGATGCTGAGGTCCGTGGATTTCCAGCTGATTTTCGAGAAAACTTTTCAAAGTTTTTCGTAGACTCTACAACTGGTCCGGACGACAACTTCCTGACCTAAATCAAGAAGCGCGTGTCTTTTTTTCTTGAAAGACTGTACTTCCTTATAAATTCTATTTATATCGCAATAAACTGGGTAAAACTGATTAATATAGTCCAAAACAAAAGTATCTTCAATTATTTGTACAAAAATATGTGATATATGTTCTAAATAACTTGGTAAATTTTTCCCACACTTGCCTTTTATTTTCCTTTCTTTGTCTTTTATTCTCCTCTATTCCATTTTAATTGAATTCAAGCATTTTGGGTTGTTTCTCAATTTATGTCCTTTTCGAGGTAACAATAATTTCGGTATTAACACCTAGTTTTATCGTTCATAAATATGTATAAACATGATTTGGAGTTCATTTAGTTAAAAAATTTTAAAATTTTTACTAGAAGTGGGTAGTCAGTATATAAGACTAGGGCTGTTCTTTATTATCAGAGAGCACAAGATTCTAATACAACTACTGCGTTACTAGTATTTTAACGGTGGCTATTAAACCAAGTGTATAAGTCAATAAATTTTAAAACCGAAAGAATTTAATCCCTTCCCACACTTAAGATCTTGCAATGCCCTCATTTGCAAGAAATCAGTAGCAATTTAAATTATTGAGGGTGATTAGCGTAGAAAAATGATTAAATTTTACCAAAGTTTCCAAACATATTAGCGTTTATTTTGAATGATAAATGGTGCACTTCATTTGTTCATTCCGTCTGTTGTTACATCACACTTGTTTTTTGTTTTGTCGTCAAAATTAATAGCTTTTGCTGAACTTAATGCCAGTCTTTGAAAATGCGTTGTTTTACCCTGTTGTGTACATGAGATAAAATACATACAATACAAATATAAACATGCATGGTAATTTGAAATGAGACTTAATATCCCACTTTCAAATTACAAAAATGAAATATTAGTACAAAATAATAAAAATATTAAACATTACATTAAAGTATCAAAATATTAAATGTTTAGCATAAATAGATAAAAATAATAAAAGAGAAGACATCACCAATGGAATACTATTGATTTGGATAGGGTTCCGGTTCATATCGTCGTTCGGGTTCCATGGTTGGTGATAGGTGTTTTGGTAGGCTTGATTGGGGTCGTATAGGTCATAGGGTTGTCGCATGTCGGGCTGATGTGGTGGATAGTAAGCAGGTCGAGTCGGGATGTAGTTATTTGGTACCTGATATGATAGCTGGCTCATGATTTGGTGCTGATGAACTTGCCAGCTATCGTGTTGGCTCGCCTGGAAGTCTCATACTCATTCGCGGCTTGCCACTGCTCATACCGATGATGCCTATTCTCATTAGTCATTTCTACCTCATCTATACGCTGAAAAATGTCAGTAGCACTATCCCTAATGACATCCCTAATGTCATCCGCTTCCTCCATCTCCTCATCCGAACCCCTCTCTACCTGTGGATGGCGGCCCTGATATTGTATTGCCTGATTGCATCTCCTAGTCAATACCTTTGCACCTTGATAGACTTGCAAACCTAAAGTCTCATCTTGTTCCCTAACCACCATCATTGGACCCCCTTGTTCCCTATCTACACCTAAATACTCTCCAATGAGAGTAACAAAAATACCTCCTCCTATTATTCCCCCTTCCTGTATACCTTCCACCATTTTGGACAGATAAAAACCAACACAGTAGGGGATATTAACAAAGCTTCTAGTGTCTCAAATGCACTTAAGGTAAAATAAATCATGTAAGGTCATTTTCTCCTTGTTGTTACCTCTTTGTGTAATCGAGTTTGCTAAGAATCTATGTATTATACGAAGCTCGACTTTATTAATATCTAAATAGGAGTGTCTTCCTCCCCGCGTAAACACATTATAATTTGACATACGCCTCCAGATGGCGTTAGCATCAAAATTTCTATCTACCTTCTTACCATGATAAATTAAATTTGTAAAATCAGGTGATAGTAATTCAGCGGGAGTGTAAATCTGTAAAGCCCTGGCCATGTCCAACATGGACATCCTGTACATCCTACGGCCAATTAAAAATCTAAGAAAACTCTTATCATCTAACCTATCTACATCTTTATTAAAAGCTATAGTACTCATTAGCTCAACACACCACTCTTTATATACAGGCCTACGAGTGGTAAATAAACGTTCCCAATCGAAAAAAGAAGAGCTGCCATACCTTTGGATTAGATGCTGCCTAACTGGGTTAGCTAGGTGGACCCTTTCTAAAGGCTCCCAATCTATTACCCTTGGTACTTCTACATTTTTGGTCCAAAGCTTAAATTTGTTACTTTGGTACGTCGGGTAATCTCTCCAACTTCTATCAATCCTTAAATTGGGATGCAACTATTTTTCATGAATTGTTGGGTGTTCTATTATATGGTGAATGAGAAATACTACGTAGGCAATAAAAAATTATGGTTCTGGTTCATAGTATGGCACGTGTTGATCATAATGTTGTTGTTGTTCAGGTTGTTGTTCCAGTTTGTGATATTGCATCTCTGGCTGTGGTTCCGGATCAGGTTGCCTAGACGATGATGCACCGTCCGTATCTGTATTTCTCTGCAAAACACATTAAACACAAAATTTGTGCATCCAAATATGCATTAGTGTTAGCAAAATAACAACTTGAAACAATTACAATGACATGTTTAATGCATATTAAACTTATACTCATTTTCATATTTTTATCAATTCTACACTTTTTCAAATAAGCATATATGAAAATATTTACAAAGTTCATAAGCATTCAACTCAAATAGCAGGTCAAAATAATCATTACTAGCAATTAAACAAGTTTCAAATGGCATTTATATCAAATTAATCAAATTCATGAATTTTAGACTTAAAAAGTCCACTTTAATTCTCAAAAATCATGTTTAGGATCAATGTTTGGATCATTTAGCAATCTAAACATGTTACACTACTTAATTTAGCACTAAGTCATAAAAAATCGACCATAACCTGTTTATATCAAAAAGCCCCAATTTGCTCAAGAACACAAACCCTAGATTTCTGAAAAATTTGAAGTTTAAGGCTTCAAATCATGTTAAATAGCATCAATCTAGGTTATACATGCATAATATACTAACAATTTAACTCTAATTACACTAAAAATTATCAAACTAGTATTATTGCAAATAATTGAAATTATCACAAAAATTAGGAAATTTATGAGTTTAGGGGTGAAATCTTTACCTTCTAGCTTCCCCATCTGAGAAAAGACATGATTATAGCAGATTATTGTGACGAATTTCATTGATTTTGGTGAAAAATTGGTGAAATTTGAGGGTGTTTGGGAGTATTTTCGCGTATGTGTGTGTGTGTATTGTGATGGGAACAGAACAGCTCGCCGAGCTTTTTATATTTGACCAGCATTTCCAGCCCATGCGATCGCATGGGTTGGCAGTGTAAACCCCATACGATCGCATGGGTCCTATTTTTTTTTTATAAAAACCTTTGACTAATAAAACAAAAATTAAATTAATTAAAATTTTGTTTCTTTTAAGAATGAGGGCGTTTCAGTACGTCGACCTAGTTCGTCTCTTGACAAAATTTTAAAATTTGTCATTTTAAAGCGCTGTTTCAAGAGCAAAGATTTTTGGGTTTTTTTTAATGTTTTTGGCATACTTTAAATCAATAAAATTAAAACAATGATAACAAAATTTCTCGTCCCGCCCTTGGGTAAAGCAATTTCGGTTCAACGACCTAGTCTTCAACTCACGACAAATTTTATAAATCAATTTTTAACTTGATGAAGTAAAGTAAATTTTTGTTTTTAAATTCACACCAAACTTAAATTTAAAATGCATAAAATAAAAAATTCATATAAATATAATTAATATTTTTATACATTAATTTTACAAACTTATATTGAAAATATTAATTATTAAAATATTTAAAAACTTAAATATATTGGTTTTAAAAATTTACAATAATAATTTAATATTAATTTAAAAACAAGGTAAAAATTAAAATTAAAAATCTTTTTGGTGTTTTATCCCACTTTAATCAATCAAATATTATCAAAAATATACGCCCCTCTTTTGGGTAAAGTAATTTCGGCTATATTGCCTAGTTTTACTCCTGGCGAATTTCTGAAATATTTTGGATTGATTGATTAAAGATATTTATACCTTAAGAATAAACGGTAAATTTTGCAGTGATGTAATAAATTTTTGTATGATATCAATAATTTCGGTTTCGCATACCTAATTTTATTGAATATCAATTTAATACTTTATAGCGAACGATTCAGCGTTTATTATCAAAAGGTTAAAAACAATAAATAAAAATAAATAAAAACTGTACATACTTACCTGTTAGATAGAATTCTCAGAGAACTGCTTTAGTTGACTCATAGGAGAGTCGTGTGATTTAGTTTTCCATAGCTACATAAGCGTAACCTCGATTCTTCAATAACTTTTCTTCTAAACATATGAACGGTCCTTCTCTGCATAGAGTAACAAATTCGGTATTTGAATATGTTTGATTGTTCGAACATTTACCTTCGTGTGACCATTTTCCGCATTTATGACATCTTTCAAGATGTCGTACTCTTCTTTTTGTTGCGGATTTTGATTTTCCTTTACCAAAATGTGTCTTATGATGATCTTTCCTGAGTTCTTTCCTCACTTCATCCATTTTTCCTCTTATGAATGATACCAGTTCACTCGAAAAGATGTTATTATTACGTTTAGTAATCATAGCGTGTAGTAGTAGACCATGGTTCAGATCAAAGGAATTCTTCATCTCGTAAAACCTAAAAGAAATAAAAATTCAGAATGGAGGGAGAAGACTAGTTCTTTAGGGTCTGATAGGGACAGACCATTCGGATTCTATTTTCGGAAACTAACGAAAACAGAATATCTAACTCTAACAGAAATACATATTACCCTTAAAAGATTCGAATCTTCCCACACTTAGTTAGCTGTGGTGTCGAAATTGTGATTAACTTCATCTTCAACTTCCATTGGATTATCTATGTAATGTTTAACTCTGTGATCATTAACCTTAAATTCAATCCCATTTGAATTTATGAACTCTATTGTTTCGTACGGAAAAACTCTTTTGACTATGAATGGTCCAGACCATCTTGATTTCAATTTTCCAGGAAATAGCTTGAATCGTGAATTGAAAAGAAGAACTCTGTCTCCTTCCTTAAATTCTTTTGAACTTCTGATTCTTTTATCATGCCATTTCTTTCTTCTTTCCTTATAGATTAACGAATTTTCATATGCTTCATGTCTTAACTCTTCTAATTCGTTTAATTGACTTAATCGTAGACGTCCGGCTTCATGAAAATCAAGATTACATGTCTTCAAAGCCCAAAATGCTTTGTGCTCAATTTCTACTGGAAGGTGACATGCTTTTTCGTAAACGAGTCTAAAAGGTGTGGTTCCAATTGGAGTTTTGTAGGCTGTTCTAAAAGCCCAGAGTGCATCCTCCAATTTCATGGACCATTCCTTCGGATTTGATCCTATGATTTTCTCTAGAATACGTTTTAATGCTCGGTTGGTATTTTCAACTTGTCCACTTGTTTTTGGATGATAAGCGGTTGAGATTTTATGAGTTACTCCATATCTTTTGAGAACTTTCTCAAGTTGATTATTACAAAAATGAGTACCCCGATCACTTATTAAAGCTTTCGGTGTTCCGAACCTAGCAAAAAGACGTTTTAAGAAGTTGACTACAACCCGTGCATCGTTAGTTGGGAAAACTTGTGCTTCCGCCCATTTAGATACATAATCAATGGCAATGAGAATATAGAGATTATTATGAGATTTCGGAAATGGACCCATAAATTCAATACCCCAAACGTCAAATACTTCACATACTTGAATGACATTTTGTGGCATTTCATCACGTTGACTTATTTTTCTGGCCCTTTGACAAGCATCACAGGATTTACAGAGAAGGTGTGCGTCTTTGAAAATTGTAGGCCAATAGAATCCAGTGTCGTAAAATTTTCTTGCTGTAAGTTGAGGCCCATAATGACCTCCTGTTGGTCCTGTGTGACAATGGTTTAAGATTTGACTAGCTTCATCTCTGAATACACATCGGCGTATTATTCCATCGGGACAACTTTTAAACAAATGTGGATCTTCCCAAAAATAGTGTTTTATATCACTAAAGAATTTCTTTCGTTTTTGGTACGACAACCCTTTTTCAAGGAATCCACATACTAAGTAGTTTGCATAGTCTGCAAACCATGGAATTTCATTATAATCGATCTTCAAAAGATATTCATCAGGAAAGTTATCTTGTATGGCTGATTCGTTTAGAACTTCAAACAGGATTTTCAAGACGAGAAAGGTGATCAGCGGCGAGATTTTCTCCTCCCTTTTTGTCTCGGATTTCAATATCGAATTCTTGTAAGAGTAAGATCCAATGAATTAATCGTGGTTTGGCATCTTGTTTCGAAAATACATATCTAAGAGCAGAATGGGCGGTATAAACCACCGTTTTAGCTAGAACGAGATATGAACGAAATTTGTCAAAAGCAAAGACAATAGCAAGGAGTTCTTTTTCAGTAGTTGTGTAATTCATTTATGCTCCTTGTAACGTCTTACTAGCGTAATAAATAGGTTGAAATCGTTTTTCAATCCTTTGACCTAAAACGAATCCCGTTGCAAAATCACTTGCATCGCACATAAGTTCAAACGGTAGATTCCAATTTGAAGTTATCATGATCGGCGCATTAGTGAGTTTTTCTTTAAGAATATTAAAAGATTTAATGCATTCATCTGAAAAGATGAATGGAGCATCCTTTTCTAGGAGTTTATTCATAGGAGTGGTAATTTTAGAAAAATCTTTTATGAAACGTCGGTAAAAATCGGCATGCCCTAGAAAACTCCTAACTCCTCTAACATTGGTGGGATATGGAAGTTTAGCAATTACATCTACTTTAGCTCTATCCACTTCAATTCCTTCCTTTAAAATTTTATGACCAAGAACGATGCCTTCTTTAACCATGAAGTGGCATTTCTCCCAAATAAGAACTAGATTTGATTGTTCGCATCTAATAAGCATTCGTTCAAGATTAGCTAGACATGATTCAAATGTATCACCGAAGACTGAAAAGTCATCCATGAAAACTTTCATGCATTCTTCTATCATGTCGTGAAAAATCACCATCATGCACCTTTGAAAGGTTGCAGGGGCGTTGCAAAGTCCAAATGGCATGCGTTTGTAAGCAAAAGTACCATAAGGGCACGTGAACGTGATTTTTTCTTGGTCCTCGGGTGCTATTAGAATTTGAAAGTATCCGGAGAAACCGTCAAGAAAACAATAGAAACTGTTTCCAGCTAACCTTTCCAACATTTGATCAATGAAAGGTAAGGGAAAGTGATCTTTTCTGGTGCTGTCATTTAATTTTCTATAATCAATACAAACACGCCATTCCGTTACAGTCCTAGTAGGAATAAGCTCAAATTTTTCATTTGTGATGACAGTCATGCCACCCTTCTTAGGTACACATTGAACTGGGCTTACCCATGGACTATCAGAGATTGGATAAATTAAACCTGCATCTAGCAGTTTAATAATTTCTTTCTTAACAACATCTTGCATATTAGGATTTAGTCTTCATTGGCGTTGCACATAGGTTTTATGACCTTCTTCCATAAGAATTTTATGTGTGCAATACGAATGACTTATACCTTTAATGTCATGAATCTTCCATGCAATAGCTGGTTTATGAGCTTTTAACATAGAAATGAGTTGAGATTTTTCATTTTCAGTAAGACAAGACGATATTATTACAGGTAATTCAGATTCACCATGTAAATAAGCATATTCCAAATGGTTTGGAAGTGGCTTTAACTCTAATATTGGTGGTTCTTCTATCGATGATTTGTATCGATATCTGTCTTCCTCTTTAACATTTGAAGTTCTTCTGTTGTTGGTTTGTATTCATTAGCCATGAGTGCGGCTAACATTTCAGCTTCATCAATTGATTCAGTTCCTTCTCCTAAAGAACATTCTCCTGTTCCTTGTAATTCGGGAAATTCTTCTAACAATTCTGCATGTGAATCTATAGTTTGAATATAATAACATGTATCATCTGCAGATTGCGGTTGTTTCATGGTTCTATCCACAGAAAAGGTAACACTCTTATCCTCTATACTTAGGGTCAATTTCTTACCGAACACGTCTATTATTGCTTTAGCTGTGTTTAAGAATGGTCTTCCTAATATGAGAGGAACTCAAAAATCTTCTTCCATGTCCAGAATAACAAAATCTACTGGAAATACTAAAGTATCAACTTTAACTAGCATGTTCTCCATTATCCCTCGAGGATATTTTACTGATCGATTGGCTAGTTGTATGCTTATTCGTGTTGGTTTCAATTCTCCAAGGTCTAGTTTAACATATGTTGAGTCCCCAAAATAATTAAGGATTTAATTATGACAAAACAATATTTATTTGCACTAAAGTGTTATGTGCAGCCAGCACACGTTTGTTTATGTATAGTCAGCTAATATAGCTGTGTCGAGTGTTTAGTATGCTGCCTAGTCTATCAGCACAAGGTAGATATGTATTCTTCGAATCAGCACAGGATGTGCACCCAGCAAATCAAGAATATCAAGTGACTCAGCATATGAAGGACCAGTAAGTCTGGATATTAGCATACAACACAAGACAGCCATGCTCCATTACAAGCATGGTAGTTTCCCAGAGTGGTCTACATCAACGCACTATTCAACAGAAGTCGAAGACGAAGTTGAACAGAAAAGGACAGGAGTCGGCGGCTGACAAGTGACCTTACAAGACCACGTGGGAATGCAGAAGTGGAACGCATGTGCAGACATGTGTTATACTTTATTCATACCTAGGGAACACAACATTCCATTTGTCTAAAATCAAATGGTAGTGCCATACCGAATTGGTGTGTTCCAGCAAATAGCTACCTAAGAGGAAAGAAGGAGAGCACGCCTTCTGACACAATTGTCCCCACAAGTACAAGGCATCCAATGTACTAGTGGACAATAGATTAATTACACGGTTAATAGAACTACTATATATATTGTTGTATCCACTATTGTAAAAACAAGTGGTGTGGGTTTATTTGTTAGAGTCCAAACCGTGTAATAGCTTTAGTTTGTCTCTTAGCTATAATCTAGGTAATCTGTATCAACCAACTATCATTTCCGCCAAGGATAGTTGTGATTCTTTCTGATTTAATCAATAAAGAATAACAGTTGAAAATTACCTGTGACTCTATATTATTTACTACAGAATACTAAACGTGATTAACTGACTAGTTAATTAAGAAAAGAATTGTATTCACCCCCCCTCTACAATACTCCTGTTGTTATTAAGGGACCAACAACTGGTATCAGAGCTTCAGTCTTGATAATTAATATCTTGGATCTGAATTCTCTTATGGCTTCGTATTCAAACTCAGCTTACCTTGAGAATGGCTCGTCTAACAGACCACCTAAGTTTGATGAAGATGAGTATGAAACCTGGAAGGCAAGGTTCATGCTACACCTTGAGTCTGTGGATTCACTCATGCCTGGAATTGCCAAAGATGGCCCTTTTGTTCCCACTGAGACAGTTGGTAGTGCACCAGCAACAGCTGACACTCCTGCCATCCCTGGCAGAGAGGTTATTCTCACTCCCTCTAGATGGGATGATGAGGATAAACTTCGAGTTGGTCTTGACCCTAAAATCAGAACCCTGTTAGCCATAACTTTGCCTAACCCACTGTTCAAACTGATCAAGGGAAAAGAAAATGCTAAGCTTATGCTTGACTACCTAGATGTCACCTATGAGGGTATGGGAGAAGTTAGGCAGAACAGGATGATTGCTCTTAAAAGAGAATATGAAATGTTCTTTGCCTATAAGAATGAAACCCTTAAGCAAACCTTCATTAGGTTTAACTCCTTGATAGCAGACCTGACCACTTTAAATGTAACCTACACTGAATTTGAACAAGTGAACAAATTCATTGATGCACTGCCATGTAAATGGAAACCTGTTACTGACCCATTAAGAACCACACAGACCCTAAAGAACTTTAACCTGTCTTCTCTCTACAGTTCCCTTTGGAATCATGAGAAGGCAGAAGCCAAGTTTGAACTTAACATGAAAGAAAACTTTAGGTCTGCCCCCACCACTTCAAAATCATCTAAAAATGATGATGCTGCTCTTATTGCTGCTGCTAAATGGAAGAAAGCTCAAAAAGCTTTACTGGTTCAAAAGTTACTGGCAGAACAAGAGTCAGCTGATAGTGTTGAGGAAAGTGGTACTGGGTCTGAAGAAAGCAGTACATATGAAAGTGATGTAGAAGGGTTTGCTGAAGGTATGGCTCTGCTAGCTAGGCAGTTCAAAAGGTTCAATCGTAGTAGAACCAGCAAGTCATACAAATGGAGCAAAAAGCCAAATGCTAGGTACAACAGCAAGTCAGTCAAGGGTCCTAAATCTGAGTGCTTTAATTGTGGGAAGGTTGGACATTTTGCTGCTGAATGCATGTCCAAGAAACCTTCCACGTCACATGCTAACTCTTTCTCAAAAGCTGATAAGTACAAAAACAAGTACAAAGCTATGAAAGCTCAGATGAAGGAAAGTGCAAAGACTGACAAGAAGGGTAAACAGCCAGAAAAGGTTCTAGTTGCTGAACATCATGACTGGGATGAAGCCAGCACGTCCTCATCTTCTGATAGTGATACTGATGATGATGGTGCTGGTTATGCTACTGGTAAAAAGCTTTGTTTGATGGCCAAAGAGGTCGAGGAGTCTGATGAGGATGATGGTGGTAGTACGTTTTTGGCTGATATGAGGGAAGCTGATCAAAACAGAGATTCTCCTCAATGGAAAACTGAAATGATGTATAAGGTTGATAATTTTCGAACTTATACTGATGATGAAAAAGCTGAAATGTTTGACTACCTAAGAATTGATTTATGCAGAAGCTGCAAACGTGAAGAGAGTTTGAAATCTAATAACAAATCTTTAAATGAAAAACTCAAAGGCAAAAATGATGAAATTAAGATCTTAAAAGATACAATTTCCAAACTTGAAAAACAAAACTTTGCTTTAGAAACTCTTCACGTTGAGGCAGCAGAAGTCAAGACCCAGCTGGACAATCTCAAAAGAGTTGTTGCTTCATGGTGCACATCTGCTCAACGCACAGCTAAATGTGTTAACGAGCAGGTGCCTGCCCAAGTTCAAGCCTTCTTTGCTGGTGACTATGCTGCTGCTGCTGCTATTGCAGAAGTTACTTTCATGGACCCGATTCTTGAAACTGATCCTGAAGCTGTCTTGCCAAATACTTTTGCCAAGATAGTTGAAGGTAAAAAGGTTGTGACAAACAAATTTGTTAGACCTACTGTGTCCCCACCACCTGCCATGAAAGAAATTTTGGAGAATGAAGTTAGAGCAAGAGAAGCCAGTAACTCAATTGATGAGACTACTGACCCCTCAAGCATCCACTACATGACTCCGAAAGAAAGACGTATTAAAAGGGAAATCACTGAAAACAATTTGAGAAAAGTTAAACCAACTGATTCCCCTTCGTGTTCGAGTTCTACCAATGCTAAGCCAGCTGATGACCAATCTACTGGTCACCCAGTAGCTGCAGACAAGCCAGTGAAACGAAATACTGGCAAATCTAAGGCAGCAGTTAAGATATCTACTGGTTCATCAGCATCAGAAGACAAGCCAGCAACTTCCCACGCTAACTTGTCAAATGATAAAGGAAAGACAGTTCGCCATGGTCATGGTACTGGTTCCAAAAGGAAAGCTGCCCATAAGGGAAAAGCAAAAAATTGACTCGACTGATGAGCTGTCTATCACTGAGATAATGACAGCCAAGCTTGACCAGCTAATTGAGGCAGTAACTAAAAGTCGACCCGATCCTACTGCCCTTATTAGATCTGTGCATGACCAGCCACAAAAGCCAAAAGTGAGAAAATGCTACAAATGTGGCAGCAAAGCTCACCTGGCTAACCAGTGTACTCAAACCCAAACCCCATCTGCTGCTTCTTCTAGCAAGCCAGTAGAAAAGTAGAAGTCATCAAAGGTGACTCCTTCAGAACCCATCCTTGGATGGGTTCCCAAAAAGAACTAATCTCTAAGTTATTGTGCAGGGCATTCAAAACAAGCAAATCTGGTATCTCGACAGTGGATGTTCGAGACATATGACCGGAAGTAAGTCCCTGCTGATGGACTATCAGGAAAAGGATGGTCCAGTTGTTTCGTATGGAGATAATTCGTTGGGTTACACAAAGGGTTTTGGTACTTTGACAAATGGGAATGTCACGTTCTCAAATGTTGCATATGTAGTTGGGCTTAAACATAACTTACTCAGCATAAGCCAACTGACAAGTAAGAATAAGATAGTCCAATTCAGAAAGAAAATTGGTACTATTTTTGATAAGACAGGGAAGCCACTGCTGACTGCAAAACGTCATGAAAACATGTATCAAATTGACATGAACACAGCAGTCACAACAACTGATACTTGTTTCTATTCGAAGGCAGCAGACAACCTGAAGTGGTTATGGCACAAGAGACTCTCACATCTCAACTTCAAAGATATTCACAAATTATCCAGTAGAAGTTTGGTGTCTGGGCTACCCACAATGTCTTATGTGAAGGACAGATTGTGTCCTGGTTGTGAAAAGGGGAAACATCACCATGCCTCGTTCAAATCCAAGCAAATCTCATCTGTTGAGAAACCATTTCACTTACTTCATATGGATCTATTTGGTCCAGTGAATGTGGCCAGCTGTAGTGGGAAGAAGTATACACTGGTTATTGTTGATGAATACTCGAGATACACTTGGGTGTTCTTTCTGAGGCAAAAGAGTGAAGCTGCTGATGAAATCATCAATTTTATCAAAAGAATGGAGCTTTTGAATGGGCAACTGGTGAAGCAACTAAGAAGTGATCATGGTACAGAATTCAGAAATGCTACATTAGAAGAATTTTGTGCTGACAAAGGTATTTCCCAAAATTTCTCTGCTGTGAGAACACCTCAGCAAAATGGTGTTGCAGAAAGAAGAAACAGAACTCTCATTGAAGCAGCAAGATCTATGTTGGCTGAGTCTGGGTTGAAGAATTCCTACTGGGCAGAAGCTGTGAATACTGCCTGTTTTACCCAGAATAGATCTCTTATTGTGAAAAGACATCAGAAAACTGCTTATGAAGTTCTCAAAGGTAGAAGACCCTCAATTTCATTTCTTCATGTATTTGGCACTCCCTGTTACATTCTAAATAATAGGGATCAGCTGGGCAAATTCGATGCTAAAGCTGATGAAGGTATATTCCTTGGATATTTCAACATGTCAAAGGCATATAGGGTCTACAACAAAAGAAGAGGTTGTTTTGAAGAATCCATTAATGTTACATTCGATGAAACTGCCTCTGCTTCATCTACTGATCGTGAAGATGAAGTGTTACTGTTTGAAGAGCCTACTCAGCAAGCTCTTGATGATGAAGAGCCAGCAGCACAACCCTCACCAATCCATGCTGCTGGGTTCTCTGATGATGAAATGGAACATTCTGTTCCATCTGTGTCTAAACCAAGTGGACCTACTGGCTCTACTGAAGTGCTGCAACTTGAGCCTAGGTCTGCTGGTTCTGAGAGATCACAAGCTGGTACTGTTTCTACTGATATTGATCAGCAACCTTCTGTTGCTGCTCACTCATCTGAACCAGCTGATGATCAAGATGCTGTGTGTTCTACAACCAGCTCACCTGTTCATAACACCAAATGGACAAGGGAGCATCCGATTGAGCAGATTATTGGTAATCTTGCGAGTGGTGTTAAAACACGGAGGCATGCTACCAGTAACTTTTGTATGCATGTTAATTTTGTGTCTACCATTGAGCCCACGTGTCCTGAGGAAGCACTTCAAGATCCTAGCTGGGTTGGTTCAATGCAAGAAGAAATTACTCAGTTTGATAGGAACAAAGTGTGGACATTGGTACCTGAACCTGAGGATAAGACAAAGAAGATCATTGGTACTAAGTGGGTGTTTAAAAACAAGATGGATGAAGATGGTGTCGTTATCAGAAACAAAGCAAGATTGGTTGCTCAAGGGTTTAGACAGGAAGAAGGATTGGATTATGGGGAAACTTATGCACCAGTGGCTAGGATGGAAGCTATCAGATTGTTCTTAGCATATGCTGCTAGGATGAACTTTAGAGTATTTCAGATGGATGTTAAATCTGCATTTCTGAATGGGAAGCTGCAAGAAGAAGTTTATGTCAAACAGCCTCCTGGTTTTGTAAGCAGTAAATATCCAGACCATGTCTACAAGCTAGACAAAGCTCTTTATGGCCTTAAACAGGCTCCAAGAGCATGGTATGAGACACTTCATGTGTATCTCACTGGTATAGGTTTTAAAGTTGGAACAATTGATACCACTCTATTCTCAAAAGAGATAGATGGTGATCTCTTGTTGGTACAGATATATGTGGATGATATTATTTATGGTTCTAAAAATGAAAAACATTGTCAAGATTTTTCAAAACGTATGTCAAAGGCATATGAAATGAGTTTACAAAGAGATCTGCAATACTTTTTAGGATTGCAGATCAAACAACTTGATGATGGAATATTCATAAGTCAAGATAAATATATCAAAGATATGTTAAAGAAATTTGGTCTGACCTGTTTAAAAGACATAGGGACTCCAATGGCAGCATCCATTAAAATAGATGCTGATCCAAATGGTGAACCAGTCAATACCACTGAATATAGAGGTATGATTGGATCCCTACTTTATCTCACAGCCAGCAGACCAGATATTATGTTCGCCACATGTCTCTGTGCCAGATATCAAGCTGATCCTAAAGAGTCACACTTGCTGGCAGTAAAAAGAATATTCAGATACCTAAAAGGTACTACTAAACGTGGTCTTTGGTATCCCAAAGACCAGGATTTTGAACTAATTGGGTATTCAGATGCTGACTTTGCAGGGTGTAAAATAGACAGGAAAAGTACTACTGGTGGGTGCCAGTTACTGGGTAGTAGGCTAGTCAGCTGGACAAGCAAAAAGCAAAATACTGTGTCCACATCCACTGCTGAAGCAGAATATGTCTCTGCTGGTAGTTGTACTGCTCAAGTACTGTGGATGCAAAGCCAGCTAAAGGACTATGGTGTTCATGTTACAAAAACTCCAATCTACTGTGACAACACCAGTGCAATTGCTATCACCAACAATCCTGTGATGCACTCAAGGACTAAGCACATCGATGTTCGGTATCATTTCATAAGGGATCATGTTCAAAAGGGTGATGTTGAGTTACATTTTATTTCTACAGACCAGCAATTAGCAGACCTATTTACAAAGCCATTAGATGAGAAACGTTTTAACTATCTCATCTCTGAGCTGGGTATGCTTGAGCTTTAAATAAAGGACAACTTTTGTTGGTGTGCTGGTTCTACAACATGTAGGGCAAACCAGTAAGTCACATTTATTTACTTACTGCCTACATGTCAAACAACCAGCACAGCAAGGTCTTTTATATTTTGGTTACTTAAATGTTTTAAATGAAATAATAAATAGCTCTCCAAATTTAATGATTCCTTAAAACTGGAAACTCATTTACTTCCAATGATTTAAATTAAATTCATGACATATTAAATGTAACAAAAGTATTTTGTATTTAATAAAAAAAAAAAAAAAATATTTTTGAGGTTTTAAATCAATTTGTTTGAAATAAAATCTGATGCATTTAATGCTGTATGGGGGTAATGAGTGTTTAAGCCGTATAAATGTCATGTCAACCGTCTGTCTCCATTTGAAAACGTGCCAGTCTGTCACATCTGCCCACGCGCCTGCAGATGACAGTAATTTTCTCTCTCCTGCACTTTTTCACCCACTCACAACGGATAAAAGTGTGTTTCATCTTACAAAATAACCTTCGGTTATTCATTTTTCAAAATACACACACTTTTACTCTCAAAATCTTTTCAATCTTCAAATCTTCATCTTACACTCATCAATGGCAGAACAACAACAGCAATCACCACGTGCTGCAAGCCAGCAAGAGGAACAACAGCAACAACAACCTCAAACAGTCGAACCACAACCTGCCCCACAACCGGCACCGGCACCGGAGGAACCGGTGGTTCACGAACACGTCGTTCAAGGACCACTGTTCAATCTCCACCCCAACCTGATTAGGGCTCCCAATGCACCTGATCACTCCCTGATTCGCCTATCTAGAGGCAATGCTGCACATGCCCTCTCTATTCCCAAATCGAAGGTTAACAAAGGGTATGAGGCCCTCATCGAATACATCCGTCAATCACCTCTGGCAAGAGCCATCACCGGTGTACCTTCCCGATTCTATGCTGCCTGTTTGGCACGATTTTGGTATACTGCCACTGTTGCCACCACTCCCGGCAACGTTCCATGTATTCGTGGCATGGTGACTGAAACCCTAAATTGCTCTGTCACCGTCGAAGCTATTAGACGTGCTCTTCAATTGCCCGGTGGACCATTTGTTGCTTCACCTACTAGTGACGAATTAAGAAGGGAGGTGTTGGAGACCATTGGGTTTGCTGGACCAGTGGCACATACACCGTTGAGAAAGCATATGCCACCTCTGTGGTACTACTTCTTTGGGTTGATGACTCAGTGCATGAGTCAAAAGTCAGGTAGCTTTGACCAATGCTCAGATTTTGAGCTCAAGCTTGGTCATGGGTTGTTGTTCAACAGGAACATCGATTACGCCCTTGAAATTTATTTGAGGCTAAGGGAAATGGTGACTGCTAGAGTAAGAACCAACTTGATTCCATTTCCACGATTCTTAAGCCTGGTATTTGAAAGTGAACTGGGTGAAGCTTATCAGCAAATTGCTGATCAATCATTTGAGGTCCCAGTAAAACAAGGGGGTATGCCAAAGGATGTACCTGCTGCTCCATATGCTGAGTTGACACCAGCAATGAACGAGTATCTTGCTACTCGTCGTGGAGCCACCCAATCGACTGCCTCTGGTCCTGCACCAGCTGAGGGGGAGGGTCCTCAGCGAAAGCCAGCAACGCGAAGGAAGCAGCCAGCTACCTCAACTAGTACAGCCACCGTCTCATATACTGGTAAAGCAGTAGTTGTATTAGAATCTAGTGCTCTCTAATCATAAAGAACAGCCCTAGTCTTATATACTGACTACCCATTTCTAGTGTTGGAATCCGTTGCTCATCTATTTCTTGGTAACAGGCAAACCTAAGCGTGCTAAAGCTGGCTCCAAGCGAACCACAGGGGAGATTGCACCAGTCTCAGCTGCTGCTCCTGCAAAGGATGTAGCTATGGAACCTGGTGCGTTTCTAGACCAAACAGCAGAACAATCTAACTTAATTGAAAATTTTTTAACTGCTGACTTGAAAAATGTTGAGGGAGTTAACGGTATAACCCTGGCTCCCAAGCTGACTGGTTTTAAAACTGGTGTCAAGAAGAGTAGCAACCCATACTCGTCTAACCAGGCACTTCCACATTTTTCTGAAATGAACTTATTGCAATACTCTCTGCTGACAGTACAACCAGCAGAGAACATAACTGACCCCCAAAGCAGGCTTGAGCTGGGTCTTCATCGTGTTGAACCAGCTCAGGTGACTGCACAGCCAGTATGTTACTCGGATACTGTTAAGAGTCGCACTCCTACATCATTACCAGCCAGATCTCTTACACTATCTGGGTCAACATGTGTTGCCAATGAGTCAGCAGAGTCACCGCTGTACTTACAGACACCTTCTTCTGTCTCATTCGAAGGGCTGACCAAATCACAAGTCTGTCCCCAGAGACCAAAAACAGATGCAATTGTTGAGTCAAATTTATTTGGTTCTACAGTTGCTAACATAACTTGTTCTATTGTTTCAGTTCTTAGCAGGGTAGATGAACAGGCAGAGGGGGAGCAAAATAAAGATGTTGTTATTCCTACTGGTGATATTGCTGCCTCTGCTACTGGTGTTGGTGCCACTGATTCTGTTACTGGTGGTGCTGATGCTAGTACTGTTGATTCTGCTGCTGCTGGTGTGGAAGATGTTATCATGGAAGAACCTCCTGTTCTTGAGAAGGTGATTGACAATATTGTCAAGGATGTTCTTCTTGATGAACCTGTCACCCAGCCAAGAGTGGACCCTGCATTAATGTCTGATGAGCCTGCTGATTCTTCTGATTCTTCTTCTATGGAACGTCAAGTTCTTACAGAATCGGCAGTTCGTCATCCTATTGGTCCGATTTTGGTTGCTACTGAACCAACCGCTGAGGTTGCTGATGTTAAGGATGCTGGTACCTCTGCTGACACAACGACTGATTCGACTAAGGCTTCTGTTACTGAGGAAACAAAGCCATATGTTGTGCAGGTACCAGATCCAGATGAAGTTGTTCCTAACTTCATTTTCAAGGGAGCTTCAATTTCTCCCAAGATTGCTATGCTGGTCGATCAGCTGACCCTTGATCCCGAATCTGCGATAGTCTCAGCCAGCAGATTACCTCGTGAAGAGATGGTTGAGCTATTATCTCAGCTTGATAGACCAGCTAGAGAAGAAATTTATGAGAGGATAGCCCTGCTGGAGCAAATCAATGAACAGCCTTACTATCATGTTTTTGGTATGGCTCCAGCTGCTTCGCCATTTCCTGGTACATGGAGGCCTCTCAAGTTTGTCATCGATCCTGCTACTGGTAAGTGTGTTATGCAAAATGTCCCTGATTCGCCAGTACCTTCTTCTTCCTCAGCTTCTTCCTCCTCATCTTCTTCTGATGAGGATGCTGATGAAGGTACTGGTAAGGGCGAACCAGTCACTCATGATAACGTGACTGGTTCCAAAGACAAACCAGTGGATCTTACTGATGACAATGCTGATAGTAATGCTGACAAGGATATCAGTGGTTCTAAGCCTTCGGGCGAAGGTAAAAATGATGGTGATCATGATGATGAGTCAGCTCCTGACCTTCCATCTCCACCACCCCACGGTGATACTCCTCTGTTAGCTTGTGCTGACCAACCTTCAACCTCTGCATACTTAAAGTTCAATGCAGATGAGGTTGCTGATATTTCCACCTTTGCTGTCTATAAGACACTGCAAGGGATCACACCAAATTTGGAGGAAACTATTCGCAGAGCTATTGTTGATAGTGTCTCTGCTGCTGTCAGATCTGCTGGAGAGGCTGTTACAACTCCTATCGATCTTAAACTCCAGCAGGTGTGTGCTTTTGCTGATGTGGCAGTCGAAGCAATCACAAAGCACCACGAAGATGAAGAGGAGCTTCAAAGGCGAATTATCTCTCACAATGAGTATTGTGAAAATATCACCCGACTCCAAGCTGATTTGGATGCTGCTAACCGCAGAAATACTTTCTTAAATGAGGAGAACAGGGTGTTACAAGAGAGATTGGAATCGCAGGAAGCTCAAATGGCTAACATGATTCCTGCTGCTGCCTATGTTCAGATGGTTGAAAACATGCAACGAATGGCTGCTTTGCAAGGTGATGTTCGGGCCATCGTTGAACAAATGGCTATGGGTGTAGCAAGGAATGAAGTTAGATCCTCCAATCTTCTGCTACGACAATTTAGTGTGGATCCTGGTGCCCATCTTACTCCAGAGGTTGCTGAGTGGAACAATTTTGCCTTCTCTGCTCCTCAGTCAGACAGTGATCTTGATGCTACTGTCTCCCCTTCTATTACTGCCCGTGCTGATGACAAAAAGGGGGAGAAAAAGTCTCAAAAGAAATCTAAAAAGAGAAAACAGTCTGAGGGGGAGCATGAACATGAAAAGGCTCCTAAACAACCCAGGAGAGATGGAGATGGTGATGGTGATGGTCAAGACACTGGCCCTAAGCCCAGCAACGCTCATACTGAAGCTGGTGGTGCACAGGCAACTGGTGGTACTCAACCCAGTGTGTCTGCCACACCAGTGGATGATATTGGTTCTGGCAGTAAGCCCAGTGATGTTTCTGATATGGCTGTAGCTGAAGCTTTTGTGCTGTCTCAATCTATTGAACGTAAAATGAAGAGGAAGTTAGAGAGACATCAAAAGCGACAGCAGGAACTAGATGATGCCTTCAATGCCAAGTTTGAGGCCTTTGCTGAACTTAAACGTCGTAAGATTATGCACAGAAGATGGCTGAGTCCAAAAGCATTGGAAGTCGATGATGACCTGACTGCCTTTGATAAACACAGAAAAGAGGCAAGAAAAAGAAATGCCAAGTTCATGGTCAAATACGACAAACAGAGGGCAAAGCTGTATGCACAGAGAGCAGAAAGAATCAGGAACATGACTCCTGCTGAGATGAAGGATTACCTTGATTCTACTGGGTCAACTGGTGGAGTTAGAGCTGATATTTTCATGAAATGGGTTGATGCTATGTTAGAACCCAGCTCTACTCTTCAACCAGCATCTGCTGCTCAGCCAGCTACACAACAAAAACAGCCAGCAGAAACAATCATCCTTAGTGATGATGATGTTATTAGACAGGGGGAGCATCTTGCTATTGTTCCTTACCTGCCTCCTATTCAACCAGTATCGACACAAGAACCATCAGCTGAACCCAGGCCTATTGACAAATACAGGGTGAAATCTGCTCCTAGGGACAATCAGCCCCTGAGGAAAGGACCCCTATTCGAGGCAGCTGATGAAGGTACTGATGTGGTTGAGCCAGCTGATACTAATCAGTCAGCTGGCATTGAAGACACAGCAAGGAGTGCTGTGATAGAAGACCCAGCCAGAAGTGTGCTGCTGGGTAGTACAAGTGTTGAAGACCCAGCAAAGTCGGTTGAGCTGGGTGCTAAACAAGTAGGTGATGAAACGGTTGATCCTGCTCACTTCACAGTCTGGGGAAGAGACGGCCAAACATTTGTTCTATCTCCTCTTCCTCCCCAGATTCAAGTTTACTTTGACAGAACACAGGATAACCGGATCAATCAGCATCCAGTTAGTTCATCTGGCAGCTATGAATCATCTATGTATCCTCCATCTTCCCCAAGGGTTCATGACAAACATATCACTTGGGAAGATGACTCAGTAACCCATGGTGAGCCGAACATCAGGAAAATGAACCCAGATGAAAGAGATGCCTACAGACTTCAGATCACTGTTCCAGAGTTGCTTGAACAAAGACAAATTGAACTTAATGAAAGAATTCGTCAAGTCAGGCTGCTGCATCACCCTCTTGATCAGCCACACTATATTGCTGCACTAAACTTTGGCGTTGACATTAGGGTGTACTTGAATAACAGTGGTCTCAGGCTCTCCACTACTGATGAAAGAATTCATTTTGAAGATGCTCTCCAGCTGGGTATGGATATAAGGGAGTATTGTGCTGCCCTTAGTACTGAAGAGGGTAGAAAGATGGTTGAAGCAGTAAGATCCCTGAACATTTCATATGATGATTATCTGATGGGTTTAGCTGCTGAAAGGGAAGCCAGAGAAGCTGCTGATGCTGAACTTGCTGAACGTTCAAGGCTTCAGGATATTGAAGACAGATTGGCTGCTGACAGAAAGCAACAGGCTGAGTCCCTCAAACTAGCCAGAGCCATTGTCAAAGAACAGGATAAGATTTTTGATAAGATAGAAACTGCTGAGAAAGTACCTACCACTGCTCCTATAGTACCTGATCACAATATTGAGTTTCCTGATACTTACTATAAGAGCAGGTATGGTAATGTGATGAATAGAAGATCTAATCCCTGCAGAATTATCAAGGTAAACAGGGGGACAAAAAGGGCTTTTAATGTTGTCAGGGAGAACAATGTTCAAGAAAGGATCAGTTTTGATGACTTAAGAACTCTTGGATTCAGTGAATGGATAGAAATCTTGGAGTATTTCATTGGTAAAGGTGAGAGTGCTATCAAGAGTGCTATTAAGACTGAACTCCAACAGCTGTTCAAGAAGGCAACTAAGTTTGGGAATGCACCAGTAGTTGATGTTGATGAATTTCTTGCTCAAAAGCCTAAAGGGAAGCAACCTACTGGTGAAGGACCAACTGGGAGAAGCCGAATTGTTCTACCTCCTTCCATCCCTGTTTTTGACCCTGCTGAATTACCTCTCCTGTTCCCTGAAGCCTGGAAGATTAAACAAGAGGAGCTATCTGATGAAGAAAGAGAAAGAGAAAGGGATAAAGATAGATAGTCTCCTATGTGCTTAACTTGTATCTTTGTAATTTACCTTTTATTATGAATTATCTTGTAATTATTGTATATATCTGATGTAATGTAAGTAAAGTGAGTTTATCTTCAAAATCATATCAAATTATAAGATATAGATAACTCATCAAAAGATCCCAAAACAAACTTAAAGGGACGAATTTACTGTCTACTCTCTCTAGGTCCCTAAGTGCTGGCTTTAGTGTTTTCTCTTCAAGTCATAGGTTTTGTCATCATCAAATAGGGGGAGATTGTTGAGTCCCCAAAATAATTAAGGATTTAATTATGACAAAACAATATTTATTTGCACTAAAGTGTTATGTGCAGCCAGCACACGTTTGTTTATGTATAGTCAGCTAATATAGCTGTGTCGAGTGTTTAGTATGCTGCCTAGTCTATCAGCACAAGGTAGATATGTATTCTTCGAATCAGCACAGGATGTGCACCCAGCAAATCAAGAATATCAAGTGACTCAGCATATGAAGGACCAGTAAGTCTGGATATTAGCATACAACACAAGACAGCCATGCTCCATTACAAGCATGGTAGTTTCCCAGAGTGGTCTACATCAACGCACTATTCAACAGAAGTTGAAGACGAAGTTGAACAGAAAAGGACAGGAGTCGGCGGCTGACAAGTGACCTTACAAGACCACGTGGGAATGCAGAAGTGGAACGCATGTGCAGACATGTGTTATACTTTATTCATACCTAGGGAACACAACATTCCATTTGTCTAAAATCAAATGGTAGTGCCATACCGAATTGGTGTGTTCCAGCAAATAGCTACCTAAGAGGAAAGAAGGAGAGCACGCCTTCTGACACAATTGTCCCCACAAGTACAAGGCATCCAATGTACTAGTGGACAATAGATTAATTACACGGTTAATAGAACTACTATATATATTGTTGTATCCACTATTGTAAAAACAAGTGGTGTGGGTTTATTTGTTAGAGTCCAAACCGTGTAATAGCTTTAGTTTGTCTCTTAGCTATAATCTAGGTAATCTGTATCAACCAACTATCATTTCCGCCAAGGATAGTTGTGATTCTTTCTGATTTAATCAATAAAGAATAACAGTTGAAAATTACCTGTGACTCTATATTATTTACTACAGAATACTAAACGTGATTAACTGACTAGTTAATTAAGAAAAGAATTGTATTCACCCCCCCTCTACAATACTCCTGTTGTTATTAAGGGACCAACAACATATAATGAATACGGCATTAAATTTATACTAGCACCTAAGTCTGCCAATGCTTCTATTGAACAAAGACTACCCAGAAAATATGGAATTGTGAAACTTCCTGGATCAGATAATTTTTCTGGTATCTTATTCAACAGCACTGCAGAACAATTAGCATTCATTGTAACAGCCGAAATTTCTTCCATTTTCTTTCTATTTGTAATTAGATCTTTCAGGAATTTAGCATATCTTGGCATTCCTGAAATCACATCAATGAAAGGAAGATTTACATTTATTTGTTTAAACATATCCAAGAATTTGGATTGCTCGGCTTCAATTCTTTCTTTTCTCATTTTACTTGGGTAAGGAAGTGGTGGTTGGTATGGTTTAACATAAGGTTTAGCCTTAACTGTGTTATCTTCATTAACCTTTTCAACTACCGGTTCTGTTTCCTTCTCTTGCTCAGATTGTGGTTCTTGTGGAGTAGGGATAGAGTCATTAGAATTTACAGGCATTTCAGGTGGTTTAAGTGTAATACCACTTCTTGTGGTAATGGCTTTAGCTGTTTCATTTCAGGGGTTAGCATTTGTATCGATAGGTAGACTTTCCGGTTTTCTTTCACCTATCAACCTTGCTAGGTTACTTACTTCTTGTTCCAGATTTTGGATAGAAGCTTGTTGATTTCTAAATGCTTGAGCATTTTGTTCATTAGTTTGTTTCTGAGATGTGAAAAACTGCGTTTGAGATTCAACTAGCTTCGACATCATGTCTTCTAAATTTGGCTTTTTATCATCGGTTTGTGGTGGTTTATTTTGAAAAATAGGTCTTTGCTGATTGTAAGTATTATTGGATACTTGTTGATTGCTAGGACCTTGTTGGTTGTTGTATGGAATATTTCGGTTATAATTCTGATTTTGATTGTAGTTTGGTCTTGGCGGTTGATAATTATTCTGATAATTATTTTCAGGCCTTTGGTTCATGTATGAAACATTCTCTCGTTGTTCCATTGTTTGTTCAATACTGAGACAATCTTTTGTCAAATGTGGTCCTCCACACTGCTCACAACTAATTCGTATTGCGTGAATATCTTTTGTCATCTTTTCCATTCGTCTTTCAAAAACATCTATCTTTGCGGAAATAGAATCAAAGACATGGCTAGAATCGGCTCTAGCCGCTTTAGATGATCTAACGATGTCTTTTTCTTGATGCCACTCATGTGAGTGGGAAGCAGTGTTATCAATAATTTTGTAAGCTTCAGTTGCGGTTTTCTTCATAATGGAACCACCAGCTGCTATATTGATGTCTTTACGTGTAGTAATGTCACATCCTTGGTAGAATATTTGTACTATTTGATAAGTGTCTAAACCATGTTGAGAACATCCTCTTAATAACTTTCCAAATCTTGTCCATGCCTCATATAGAGTTTCATTTGCCTTTTGTGTGAACGTAACTATTTCTCCTTGAAGTCTCACAGGTTTAGATGTCGGAAAGAATTGTTTAAGAAAATTTTCAACTAAAACATCCCATGTATCAATCGCCCCTTCAGGTAACGATTCTAACCAATCTTTGGCTTCTCCCTTTAAAGTCCAGGGAAATAACATGAGATAGATCTGTTCATCCTCAACTTCTCTGATTTTAAATAGAGTACATATCCTATTAAAGGTACGAAGATGTTCATTTGGATCTTCCTTCGGTGCACCACTAAATTGGCATTGATTAGTTACCATGTGTAGGATTTGTCCTTTGATTTCATAATCTGGTGCATTAATATCTGGTTGAGTAATTGCATGACCTTGGCCAGTGCGTTTAGCTCTCATTCGGTCTTCCATACTTTGAGGTTCCAGATTTTTCATGATTGAATTTGTTGAATCTGAATCACTAGAGGATTCTGATTTAATGGTTTCTTCCTTGACAATCTCTGGGTGAGTGATTTGTGGTTCAGGAGGAATGATTAGTGGTTCAGGATCTCTGAATTGTCCCTGAATATCCTCCGGATTCTCAATTGTGAGGTCGGGTTCAAAAAATGGATTATCGGAAATTTGAATTGGAGTACTTGGTCGACTAGATGATGATTTTAAAGAAAAATCAACGGCGACAATATTGGCTAGATGTCTTGATCGAGTTACAGGTGGTGAACGTATGAAAGGTGGTGAACATTTTGCTCGGTGCATTCTCTGAATATCCTATTAGTTATAAAAGATAAAAATTATATAAGTTATCAAATTAATAGACTTTTCTGATTTTGCCCACGTTTCGAATAGCCAATAGATGCAGCAGGTAGCCAGGACCCTTTAAATCAGAAGCCCACAACTCGCCACTAACAAATCCAACTATTACTACGAACCAGAATATTTTGGATGTCTATTAATTTAACCGCTTAAAATAATTTTTCCGTCGAAGTTTAAAGAAAATAAAAAAAATTCTATGTCTTAAAAACTAGAGCGTCGAGAAATAAGAAAGAAAAAGAATTCGTGGAAAAACGTCAAAAAATAAAAGGTCGAAAAATAATAAGAAAGTAATGCGTCGAAACTCAAAAGTCTAAAAACTAAATATTAAAAGTTGCGTCTAAAGGTATTAAAGCTTAAAAAGAATTCTATATCCAAAACGGCAATAACTTAAAAGGCACTAAAATCTTAAAACGGCGTCGCAAAATTCTGAAGCACCTAAATCTTAGTCTAAAGAAAAAGCACTTAAGGGATTTTACGGCAAAGCCTAAAAATCTAGAAATAAAAATAACTACGGCAAAAACTATATCTTAAAACAGTTACGAACGATAAATATACAATTTACGAATTAAATGATTAAAATATACAATTTATAAAAATACTAAAAAAATGATAAATTTACAATTTTATAATAATATTATTTTTATATTATTATTTTATAAAAGTAGTAATTTATATAATTAATAATAATTTTAAAACTTAATATTACTAAATATAAATTAAAACTAAACTTAAAAACTAAATAATTAATTAAAGCCCTAATTAGGTTAATAATAATAATATTAATTAATTTAAAAACCCTAATGTAATTATGGCGTACCAGGTTTCAGCTGTCAGACCCTCTCATGCGGTCGAATGAGTGTAGTGCACCTTAGCCATGCGATCGCATGGCACAGAATTCTGGATCTGATTGTTGGGCTGCTACAGTACCAGGCCCGATTTAGTTTTAATTATTATTTTTTTCTGATTTATCTTTATATAAAATATTATGTAATAAAAAAATATTACTTATTAGTTTTATAACTCTAAAATATAAACTTTTTTTTTTCTTTCGACACTTAAAAATATATACATAAATATTTTTATGTTTTTATATTTTTGTAATTTTAACACTTATTACTAAAACAAAATATTTTTACAAAATAAGAAATATTATATTTTTACAAAAATATTTTAAAAACTAATTTTTTTTATATATATAGCGTTTCTCTTTTGGCGATGTTGAGTTCCCCGGCAGCGGCGCCAAAAATACTTGATGTTATGCTAGGTGTATACGAAATAGTTATATTTTTATTATTAATTACTATTAAATACGATACAATTTTACACAAGTTATTTATTTATTTATAGAGTGGATATACCTAAACCTTGCTACAACACTATAGGCAGTGTACCTAATCGTAGAGTAGTATAGTTTTTAGTAAGTTCGGTTCGTTCCGAAGGGAGCTAGCCAAGTTTAACGCTATATTTATTTTAAACTATATTTGTATCAATATATATATAAGTAATATTATTATTATTATAAAAGTGGGGTTTTTACCGTTTAATGACCGGTTTCTCGATTTTATGTCTTAAGTCGCAATTAAAACCTAATGTAAAATATTAAATATACAAATGACTTAATTTAAAGCGTAAAGTAAATGACGATAAATAAAAATGCGATAATTAAAAGTACGATAATTAAAAGTGCAATAAATAAAATGACAGTAAATAAAAGTGTGATGAGATATAAAATAAAGGAATTATGCTTATTTAAACTTCCGTAATCATGATGTTTGACGTGTTGATTTTAATTTATTACCATGGGTTAATTGTCCTTTGTCCTGGGTTATTCGATATGTCCATCTGGTTTTTGTCCATAATAGTCCATCAGTCATAAATATAAAGTGCGAGTGTCCTCGTCAAATTATCCTTATACCCAAAGTCAAATATTCTAACTAATTGGGGACTTAAACTGTAACAAAGTCTTAATACTTTGTTTAATTATTACACCAGGTTATCGACTGCGTGTAACCCAAGGTTTTAATATTTTGTTAACAATTACGCCAAGTGTCCTTGTACGTAATCCACCCCTATTTTAATGAGTCCATTGACTATTAATCCATTCCCATGTCCGGTCAAATGAATGATTATTAGTACTTATAAATATCCCGCCCATCGTGTCCGATCAAGTGTATGTGGTTATTTATAATTACCTCAAATTGTAAATCTCTATATTAAATTAACAAACTATCATTCAGTTAAACAAATATGAAGCCCATTAATAGCCCATAGTCCAATTTCCACAAGTGTCGGTCTTTTGTCTAAACCCCAATCATGGTACAAAGCCAATAACCCCATATTTAATATTTAGTCCACCATCACGATTACTTTGATTTAAATAAGCATAATAATAACTTAGCTACAAGACATTAATTTAAAAAGGTTGAACATAACTTGCAATGATTAATAATAGCGTAGCGTTACACGGACAGAGTTTCGACTTACAAACTTAAAACATTCGCTAACATAACCTTATTATTATTAAACTTTAATATTAAAATTATAATTAAAATAGAAATATAAATATATATTTAAGAGAGTGATAGATAGATAATATATGGTGTATATAAAACGTCGAGCAAACTACCTTTTTATAGAACCTGGCTAGCTACAGTGAGCCATGCGATTGCATGGGTTTAAGGCTACTAGGCCATGCGATCGCATGGCATCCATCTCCTGGTCACATTGCATTTTAAACGTGGGCTTCTAGTATTTATTTAATATATAATATAATATATATAATTATATATGTATTATATTATATTCTTGTGCATCATTGACTTGTAATTTTAGGTCCGTTGTGTCGCGCGTTGATAGTTGGTTCATGTCCCCGTTTTGGATTTTCGAACGTCCTTTCGTACGATTTAATATCTTGTACTTTGCGTTTTGCGGCTCGTACTCTTGTAACTTTTAGACGTTTCTCACCAATAAATTGAACCACTTTGATTGTATTTTGTACTTATGAGCTTTTTGGTCGTTTGCATCTTCAAATCATCGAATCTGTCTTTTGTCTTCACCTTTTAATATTTAAATGAATATCACTTGTAAATAGAACAATTGCAATTAAAAGCATGTCTTTCTTGAAGGATAATGCTATAAAATATATGTTCATTTTTAGCATTATCACTCGCATCTAATAAGCATTCGTTCAAGATTAACTAGACATGTTTCAAAAGTATCACCGAAGACTGAAAAGTCATCCATGAAAAGTTCCATGCATTGTTCTATCATGTCGTGAATAATTGCCATCATGCACCTTTGAAAGGTTGCAGGGGCGTTGCAAAGTCCAAATGGCATGCGTTTGTAAGCAAAAGTACCATAAGGGCACGTGAATGTGATTTTCTCTTGGTCCTCGGGTGCGATTAAAATTTGAAAGTATCAGGAGAAACCGTCAAGAAAACAATAGTAACTATTCCCGGCTAATCTTTTCAACATTTTATCAATGAAAGGTAAGGGAAAGTGATCTTTTCTGTTAGCGTCATTTAATTTTCTATAATCAATACAGACACGCCATCCTGTTATAGTCCTAGTAGGAATAAGCTCATCTTTTTCATTTGTGATGACAGTCATGCCACCCTTCTTAGGTACACATTGAACTGGGCTTACCTATGGACTATCAGAGATTGGATAAATTAAACCTGCATCTAGCAGTTTAATAATTTCTTTTTTAACAACATCTTGCATATTAGGATTTAGTCTTCGTTGGCGTTGCACATAGGTTTTATGGCCTTCTTCCATAAGGATTTTATGTTTGCAATACGAAGGACTTATGCCTTTAATGTCATGAATCTTCTATGCAATAGCTAGTTTATGAGGTTTTAGCACAGAAACGAGTTGAGATTTTTCATTTTCTGTAAGAGAAGACGATATTATTACAGGTAATTCAGATTCACCATGTAAATAAGCGTATTCCAAATGTTTTGGAAGTGGCTTTAACTCTAATGTCGGTGGTTCTTCTATCGATGATTTGTATCGATATCTGTCTTCCTCTTTTAGCATTTAAAGGTCTTCTATTGTTGGTTCATATTCATTAGCCATAAGTGTAGCTAACATTTCAGCTTCATCAATTTGTTCAGTTCCTTCTCCTAAAGAACATTATCCTGTTCCTTATAATTCTGGAAATTCTTCTAACAATTCTGCATGTGAATCTATAGTTTGAATGTAATAACACGTATCATCTGCAGATTGCGGTTGTTGCATGGCTCTATCAACAGAAAAGGTAACACTCTCGTCCTCTATACTTAGGGTCAGTTTCTTACCAAACACGTCTATTATTGCTTTAGCCGTGTTTAAAAATGATCTTCCTAATATAAGAGAAACTCGAGAATCTTATTCCATGTCCAGAATAACAAAGTCTACTGGAAATACTAAAGTACCAACTTTAACTAGCACGTTTTCCATTATCCCTCTAGGATATTTTACTGATCGATCGGCTAGTTGTATGCTTATTCGTGTTGGTTTCAATTCTCCGAGGTCTAGTTTAGCGTATAATGAATACGGCATTAAATTTATACTAGCACCTAAGTCTGCCAATGCTTCTATTGAACTAAGACTTCCCAGAAAACATGGAATTGTGAAACTTCCTGGATCTGAGAGTTTTTCTTGTAGCTTATTCAACAGCACTGCAGAACAATTAGCATTCATAGTAACAGCCGAAAGTTCTTCCATTTTCTTTCTATTTGTGATTAGATCTTTCAAGAATTTAGCATATCTCGGCATTCCTGAAATCACATCAATGAAAGGATGATTTACATTTATTTGTTTAAACATATCCAAGAATTTGGATTGCTCGGCTTCAAGTCTTTCTTTTCTCATTTTACTCGGGTAAGGAAGCGGTGGTTGGTGTGGTTTAACATAAGGTTTAGCCATAACTGTGTTATCTTCATTAACCTTTTCAACTACCAGTTCTGTTTTCTTCTCTTACTCAGGCTGTGGTGCCTGTGTAGTAAGAATAGAGTAATCAGAAATTACAGGTATTTCTGGTGGTTTAAGTGTAATACCACTTCTTGTGGTAATGGCTTTAGCTGCTTTATTTAGGGGGTTAGCATTTGTATCGCTAGGTAGACTCCCCGATTTTCTTTCACCTATCAACCTTGCTAGGTTGCTTACTTCTTGTTCCAGATTTTGAATAGAAGCTTGTTGATTTCTAAATGCTTGAGCATTTTGTTCATTAGTTTGTTTCTGAGATGTGAAAAACTGCGATTGAGATTTAACTAGCTTTGACATCATATCTTCTAAATTTGGCTTTTTATCATCGGTTTGTAGTGGTTTATTTGGAAAAATAGGTTTTTGCTGGTTGTAAGTATTATTAAATACTTGTTGATTGCTAGGATCTTGTTGGTTGTTGTATGGAACATTTCGGTTATAATTCTGATTTTGATTGTAGTTTGGTCTTCGTGGTTGATAATTATTTCCAGGCCTTTGGTTCATGTACGAAACATTCTCTCATTGTTCCATTGTTTGTTCAATACTGAGACAATCTTTTGTCAAATGTTGTCCTCCACACTGCTCACAACTAATTCGTATAGCGTGAATATCTTTAGTCATCTTTTCTATTCGTCTTTCGAAAGCATCTAACTTTGCGAAAATGGAATCAAAGTCATGGATATAATCGGCTCTAGCCGCTTTAGATGATATAACAATATATTTTTCTTGGTACTGAAAGGACCAGTTCATATACATTATAAACGATTCACAATAGTTGATTACATCGCGAGATATTTGACCTCTATATGATACATTTTACAAACATTGCATTTGTTTTTAAAAGACAAACTTTCTTTAAATTGAAAATTGACAGGCATGCATACCATTTCATAATATCCACTGTACAACTATAAATTGACTTAATAATAATCTTTGATGAACTCAATGACTCGAATGCAACGTTCCCGAAATATGCTATGAAAGACTCCAAGTAATATCTTGAAAATGAGCAAACGCACAGCGGAAGATTTCTTTCAATCCTGAGAATAAACATGCTTTAAAGTGTCAACCAAAAGGTTGGTGAGTTCATTAGTTTATCATAATCATTCATTTTCATCATTTTAATAGACCACAAGAATTTCATTTCCTGTTCTCATAAATATACGTCCCATGCATAGAGACAAAAATCATTCATATGGTGAACACCTGGTAACTGACATTAACAAGATGCATATAAGAATATCCCCTATCATTCCGAGAAATCCTTCGGACATTATAAAAACGAATTCGATGTACTAAAGCATCCAGTACTTTGGATGGGGTTCGTTAGGCCCAATAGATCTATCTTTAGGATTCGCGTCAATTAGTAGATCGGTTTACTAATTCTTAGTTTATCAAGCAAAAAAGAGGCATATTCGGCTTCGATCATTCACCCATATAATGTAGTTTCAATTACTTGTGTCTATTTCGTAAAACATTTATAAAAATTGCGCATGTATTCTCAGCCCAAAAATATAAAGGGTAAAAAGGTAAATGAAACTAACCTATTGTATTTCGTAGTAAAAATACATATAACATCATTGAACAAGTGCAAGGTTGGTATCGGATTCACGAACCTATATTAATTATATATATATATATATATATATATATATATATATATATATATATATATATATATATATATATATATATATATATATATATATATATATATATATATATATATATATATATATATTGTGATGTCCCCGTCAAAACACTTAACGGCTCCGTCACTTGGTCCCACAGCTTGATCATAACTCTATATGAATTTGATAAATAACCTTGCATTCTTTATTTAAAAAAAATGATTTCCTATAAAGGAAACCTATCAAAATATGTAAGTTTAGAAAAACCATACATTATTACTTAACCAAAAGTTGACCTAAACAAAGTCAACAACATCCACTATTAAATGTATCAAAATAGAATGCAAGTTAATGTTGAACAAAAGCTGCCATCATAAGTATGCAGACTCTCTAAGCATAGCGGAAGTGATCAATCATGAACCTGAGAATAAAACATGCGAGTAACTGTCAACAAAAATGTTGAGTGAATTATAGGTTCAATATTGCAAACAATATTTAATTTAAACCGTAAAAATTTATGTTTGAAAACATAAAAACTCCTTTTTGGACCACAAAATTATATGCTAGAAAACATATAAAAACATTATTCCATTACCGTGAGCCACCTGGTAGCCACTTAACCATTTATTTACCCTTGCCAAACATAATAAAAAAATATACACCGAACAAGTGTATCTACAACAAAATACGAAGTACTAATCATTCCGATTATAAATTGCTAGCGCGACTAGCTCGAAATGGGGTTGTCAAACCCGATAGATCTATCCGTAGGATTCACGTTCACCAGTAGAAACCAGTGATTACAGTTACCAGACTAGGGAATATTTTTGTTCAACTCACAATGAATAATTTAATCCAACTTCCACATGTGTCCACAATATAAAATAAATTGCATGTATTCTCATCCCAAAAGATTTAAAATAGAAAATGGGACTATAACTCACCTTAATAGTAATGAAGTAACCAACACAATTAAGCGAACAGCAAATGTAGTACAGTGATCAGGAATGATCACAACGCCGACCTATAAATAAAGCAGGTCGATATAAATAACTAACTTAGGTCAAGTCTTAGTATGATGGCTATTGTACATGTTGCAAGTAGTCATAGAACAATACTCAATATGCATCGGTTTGATCGGAACAGCTTACGGACACATACTTTCTATTTTTAGAAAGTTTCTATTTTTAGCAGGTTTCCATTTTTGGAAAGTTTCTATTTTTGGAAAGTTTCCAAATTTAGAAAGTTGCTATTTTAGGAAAGTTTATAAGTTAGGAAAATTTCCTTAATTAGAAAGTCAACAAAAGTCAACTGAAAGTCAAAGTCAACTGAAAGTCAACCTTGGTCAAACATGGTCAACGTTAATTTTAAAAGTGTAAGTTATAATAATAATATAAGTTATAACGTTTATTAAAGTTAAATATGTCTAATTATGTCATAACATTAGTTTAATTAAATTAAAATGAATTATTAAAGTTAATATAAGTTTAAATGATATAATTAATATAACATAAGTATTTAATTAATTAATTAAATATTAGTCATAATGTAAGTATTATTAATTAATAATAATTTTTAAATCATATCATAAGTATTATTAATTAATAATGAATTATTAATCATATCATAAGTTTCTAATTATAATTATTAAATCATAAGTATTTAATAATTAAATTATAATTAAATAATAACTAAGTCTTATAATAATTAAATAATTATTTAATCCTTATTATAAGTCTTATTATAATAATCTCATAATATAAGTTTAATACTTATCATAAGTATTTTTCCATTAATAAAGAAGTATTATTAATCATATGTTTAATTAAAAAGTTAATTAAATCATAAATATTAATTAAATGATATAATAAATATATATATCATAAGTTGTAAATAATAATAATTACTTTTTTTATCATAAGTAATTAAATGATAATGAAATCCATTATTTATATCATAAGTTTCATAATTAGTCAAAAGTTTTAAATCAAAAGTTCATCGGGTCGTATCCTGAGCCCCGGGTGTCGATTTTCGGCGAGCCTTACATATATCTCCGCCTAATCAAACCACCCGACACTTTGGTATACTCAAGAACACACCATGAACAGCCCACAATTCATGATATACAGCCAACACACTACTTGCAACTTCAATTCAATCAAAAACGTGTTTTAGACGTAACGAGTGATTCGTGGCTCGGATTGAGATGACCCGAACATGAAAGTTCGCCCCACCATCAGTCCTAACACACTAACACACCCTAAAGTCACCAAATATGGTCACAAAGTCGGACTAACCCTGGTTCATACCAATATCACAATTCAATCTTAACAAAATACCACTTTGATCATAATTAGGGTTCCGGGAATCGAAACGACATGAATCCGGAGTCTAAAATTAATGTCTTGATGAGAGGAACTCATTTATATACTTTATTTTATGATCAAAATCAGTTACAATATCAGAAACACACGAAAAAGCTGCTGTCCCAATTATATCAAACCGAAAACACATGTTTACGAGTAATTCTACGCATACAATCATCAATACAATAACATATAATCATCATACTATCAATATAACATGTAAAAACAGAAAAATAATTGAAAAATTGAAAATCTAGTGTTAGGGTTTATACCCTAATCAACAATCAAGTAATATGAACGCGTAGAGATCGTTGTGTAGAATCTGATTATGTTGAAAGCCTCTTGAAATGATTAACAATTTTGTGAGATGATGATGATGTTCTTGGTGGTAGGTGACGGCAAGGAGAGCAAGGGGAGGAGGAAACAAAAATTAAAATGTGAAAATGGGGAAGAATGAAGTAGTGATTAGGTTTTGATCCCTAAAACTACAAGTTTGGGAAAAATGGCACAATACCCCCCTCCCCTTTGATATTTTCGGCTGAAATATGAAGGGTGGGCCCCAATTGTGGGCCAACTTGATAAATGAAAGAAGTCTTGTGGCCCGAATGCCCGAACGAAGCCCGAAACGCGAAAACACCGCTACGCGATTGATTTTTCGGAGAGATAACAAATACGCGACGAATAAAATATATAAACACTATATATAATCATATGACATCAAAATATCATATTTAAGATAATTAGGATTTAAAAATCCCAAAAGCTCGACCGTTGGTTTGAAAACCGAAAAGATTCGCCGGATAGAAATCCGCGACACGTAGAAACGTACAATTTAAGATATGAATACAAATATTCATATAACACATAATAATTAATATATTATTATAAAAATAATAATATAGGTCATAGAAATGACATGGCACGAATAACAGTTAACGGTCGTTAAATAATTAATGGTAAAAGATAACGGAAAAAGTAGGGTCGTTACAGTACCTTCCCTTTACGGAAATTTCATCCCGAAATTTAAGCAGGTGCAGGGGTTTCCTCATCATTTGGGAACAAATGCGGGTACTTCTGCCTCATCTGATCTTCACGCTCCCAAGTGAACTCGGGACCGTGTCTGGCGTTCCATCTAACTCGAACAATAGGAATTCTACTCTGCTTAAGAGTCTTAACCTCTGATCCATAATTTCAACAGGTTCCTCAATAAAATGAAGTTGCTTATCAACATGAAGTTCCTCCAGAGGAATTCTCTTATCGGCCTTGGCCAAACACTTCTTTAAATTCAACACGTGAAAAACGTCGTGAACAGCACTGAGTTCTTGTGGCAATTTCAAACGATAAGCCACGGGTCCAACTCTCTCAATAATCTCAAACGGTCCAACAAAATGAGGATTCAACTTTCCCCTTTTGCCAAAACGTATCACACCCTTCCAAGGTGAAACCTTTAATATAACACGGTTACTGACCTGAAATTCAATATCGTTCCTTCACTTATTGGCATAACTCTTTTACCGACTTCTGGCAGTTCTCAAACTTTCCTTAATCCGTACGATCTTCTCGGTAGTTTCATGAAAAGTTCCTGGATCTGTGAGTTGAGCATCCCCAACCTCATTCCAGCAGACAGGAGACCTGCACTATCTACCATACAGTGTTTCAAAAGGTGCGGCTTAATACTTGTATGATAGCTGTTATTATAAGAAAATTCAGCCAGTGGCAAGTACTTATTCCAAACATTACCAAAATCAATGATGCTTTCTCGTAACATGTCTTCCAACGTTTGAATGGTCCTTTCACTCTGACCATCTGACTGTGGATGATAATCAGTGTTCATATCCAATTTAGTTCCCAAAGCATCTTGTAAGGACTGCCAAAACGTCGATGTAAATCGACTATCTCGGTCCGAAATAACACGGGAACACCATGTCTAGAAACAATCTCCTTCAAATACAAACAAGTAAGCTTCTCCTTCGAATCTGTTTCCTTAATCGGTAAGAAATGAGCTGATTTTGTGAGTCGGTCAACAATCACCCAAATGGTATCATAACCACCCACAACTCTCAGTAACTTCGTAATAAAATCCGTTGTAATACCTTCCCACTTCCACTCGGGAATCTCAGGTTACACCAGAAGTCCTGACGGTTCTGATGTCCAGCTTTAACCATAGCACATGTCAAACACTTAGCCACATACGTGGCCACATCAGCCTTCAAATGAGGCTGCCAATACAACTCCTTAAGATCATGATACATCTTTCCTGAACCAGGAATGAATAGAGTACCTAGACTTATGAGCCTCATCTAAAACAAGTTGTCGTAGATCACCAAACTGCAGAACCCAAAGGCGTCCCGTAAAATACCAAGTACCATCGGTTCGTACCTCTAACTGTTTACTCAATCCTCGGACCTTCCCGTTACAAAATTCTCCTCCTTCAAGGCTTCTTGTTGTGGCTCAAGAATTTGCCTTGCGAGGTTTGTTCGAATTGTCATATTCAAGGCCCTAAACCTGCGAGGTTCAGCCCCTTTCTTTACGACTTAACGCATCAGCCACAACATTGGCCTTTCCCGGATGATATAAAAGCTCACAATTATAATCATTCAACGTCTCAATCCATCTTCATTGCCTCATATTCAACTGTTTCTGATCAAGGATTTGTTGAAGACTTTTGTGATCGGTGTACACCGTACTTTTGACCCCAGAAAGATACTGTCTCCAAATCTTAAGCGCAAACACAACAGCTCCCAATTCTAAATCATGTGTTGTATAATTCTGTTCATGAATCTTTAACCGTCGTGTCGCGTAGGCAATAACTTTCTTTCACTGCATCAAAACACAACCTAAGTCTCGGCACGAAGCATCACTATAGATAACAAAATCATCATTACTCTCAAGTAGTGATAATATCGATGCAGAAGTTAACTTCTTCTTCAGAGTCTAGAAAGCAGACTCTTGTTCACTCTTCCACTCGTACTTCTTCCCCTTATGCGTTAAAGCAGTCAGAGGTTTCGCTACTCGTGAAAACTCTTAAGTGAACCTTCTAATATAGCCTGCTAAATCTAGGAACTTACGAATCTGAGTAGGAGTTTTCGGAATTTCTCACTTCTCAATTTCCTCAATCTTGGCAGGATCAACTTGTATTCCTTGTTTACTAACAACATGTCCAAGGAATTGAACTTCTCTTAACCAGAAAGCACACTTAGAGAACTTAGCGTACAACTCTTCTTTCCTCAATAAATCAAGCACCAACTTCAAATGTTCTTCGTGCTCTTCATCACTCTTGGAATAAATAAGGATATCATCGATGAAAACGTTACCGAATTTATCCAGATATGGGCTACACACACGGTTCATGAGGTTCATGAACACAGCAGGTGCGTTAGTCACTCCGGACGTCATAACAAAAAAAAATTCGCAGTGACCATAACGGGTACAAAAAGCGGTTTTCGGAATATCAGTTTCTTTAACACGCAATTGGTGATAACCAGAATGAAGATCAATCTTAGAATAAATGGACGAACCTTGAAGCTGATCGAACAGATCATAAATTCTCGGAAGAGGGTAACGATTTTTAACTGTAAGCTTATTTAACTCGCGATAATCAATACATAATCGGAACGAACCATCTTTCTTCTTAACAAATAAAACAGGAACTCCCCAAGGGGACGAACTGGGACGAACGAAATATAGTTGCAACCAACATAGAAAACATTATATAGAGTAGCCACCTCAGTGGTATAGATGTTTAAGACAATTCCTTCAAGGAGATAATGAGGATCATGAACTTCAAAGTAAATTTTCATTACATTTCCGAAAGGAAGACGTACGGAAGGTGTGATCTTTAAATGAGGGTGAACTTCCTAGCACAAGGATCGAGGAAATCTAGGATTCATCCTTATTCTTCAATTTATGAGCAGATGAAAAGAACGCGAATCATGGGTTATAAAGAATGGTCGACTCCAGATGAGATGAATCTCCAAAAATAATTTCGTGTACCTCAAGGTATTGAATCATAGGGTTGATGTTTACGAGGGTGTTGCGGTTAGCTGTGAATATCGAGAGTAGAAACTCCTCAAACGATCTAGTGTAATAAATATATCCATGATACTCACTATAACAACAGTTGGGGTAGAAACCCACATAGCGCCTTTTCTACAATAGGGTGACCACCGAGTGTACCCCAGAAAATTGATTTATCGGTCCGCGTTTTGGCCATGTCCAAACATAAGAGGGAAAATTTTACGAGCGCAAAGACTTTCCAACAAATTTTATAAAACCGGAATCCAAAGTGGTGTAAGAGTTTCTATCAACGAACTTAATGGTAAGTTTCATCCTTAAACAGAGAATAAGAAGAACCGTGATCCAAACACTCTATAGAGTAAAGCGAAAATTTGATAAGATCAATCAAAAGGGGTTTTGAAAAAAACTTTAAACGTTTGATGTGACAACATAAACGGAACGAAGTTCTTGGTAAATTTAGAAGCATGTACAACGTGTACCATTTTATATTAAAACAAATTGACTTAGTTAAACAGCTCAATAAATGAGTGGTCTTAAAATAATTTTGGAGGTATAATTTAGTATATACTAGCCAAAATAGGTAAGGGTAAATTTATTCTTTTGAATCCATACATACATATATGATTTTATAAATTGTATACATGAAAAAATATTTCATTACTTCTATTCGCCCATAAATCCCGTGAGAACCGCCCAATTAAACAAATGTGTAAAACTCCCGATGATAAACAGAGTATCTGTATTCAGAGGTTACTAGTTGAAGTAAGATCGTGGAATATCGAGTAAAGGACTTTAGTCGTCGTGCGACATAATGTTACGAGGTCATGAAAACCAATGAGTTAAATGTTGTTTTGACTAATATCAGGACATAAGTCCTTGGGCCAAAACTGTTCCCGAGCGAAGCTGTTGCTAACAAGCAAGTTATGAAGGATAGAGCATGAGATAGATAATCCGGTTAAAACGAGCTTCTCATATATCAATAAATAAGATAATGAATGTTTTCCCTACCCATGTAATACATCGGAATTTCTGAATGAGTGGTGTAAAAATTTTCTTTGACTCGCTTTCTATTCCTCATGTCACAATATTGGGACCTCTTTACGAATTAACGTAATATAATCACGTTGGCCTGACGCCATTATATTTCACTATTTCATAGTTCCATTCCAATAGCACAAATGAGGTCAGGACACGCGATCAACCTCGAATTTCCTCACAATTTCTCTAAAATGATTTCTTAAATAATGTGATAAGGATAGCACAAGAGACAAAACATCAAAAGTAATGAATAGGAGTAACGATGACATAAAAATGTCTTCGAAGTACCAAGAATATCTAAAAGTCAAGAATGACATTTTCCGGTTCAAAAACCAAAGCACAACGGCACAAAGGCACGTAATATAGCAAGAATGTTATATACCTAAACATAATAGCTGGCGTTGAAATGCCGAGCCTTTAGAAATCAAGAATGACATCTCGCATAATATAACTCAAACGTTATATACATAGCCATATTAGATGACATAGGAATGTCGAGAATTTCAGAAATCAAGAATGACATCCCTCGGTTTCACTATCCGAGGTGTTCTTATGAAAGATAAACTCGCGTGAGTCAGAGAATACGTTTAAATCGGAATGGGAGTTCCTCCTGGATTCAGAACATAAAAGAGATGTATGTATGATAACAATATACATACCAATACGATACAAATAATCACATATAAAAATATATAATAGGTCGGGCTGTAGACTAGACTCACTAATGCACCCTATTGACTCGGGTAACGACATCAATGCAGCCTAATTCCCTACAACCAGAGCTCTGATACCAACTGTGATGTCCCCGTCAAAATACTTAACGGCTCCGTCACTTGGTCCCACAGCTTGATCATAACTCTATATGAATTTGATAAATAACCTTGCATTCTTTATTTAAAAAAAATGATTTCCTATAAAGGAAACCTACCAAAATATGTAAGTTTAGAAAAACCATACATTATTACTTAACCAAAAGTTGACCTAAACAAAGTCAACAACATCCACTATTAAATGTATCAAAATAGAATGCAAGTTAATGTTGAACAAAAGCTGCCATCATAAGTATGCAGACTCTCTAAGCATAGCGGAAGCAATCAATCATGAACCTGAGAATAAAACATGCGAGTAACTGTCAACAAAAATGTTGAGTGAATTATAGGTTTAATATTGCAAACAATATTTAATTTAAACCGTAAAAATTTATGTTTGAAAACATAAAACCCCCTTTTTGGACCACAAAATTATATGCTAGAAAACATATAAAAACATTATTCCATTACCGTGAGCCACCTGGTAACCACTTAACCATTTATTTACCCTTGCCAAACATAATAAAAAAATATACACCGAACAAGTGTATCTACAACAAAATACGAAGTACTAAACATTCTGATTATAAATTGCTAGCGCGACTAGCTCGAAATGGGGTTGTCAAACCCGATAGATCTATCCGTAGGATTCGCGTTCACCAGTAGAAACCAGTGATTACAGTTACCAGACTAGGGAATATTTTTGTTCAACTCACAATGAATAATTTAAACCAACTTCCACATGTGTCCACAATATAAAATAAATTGCATGTATTCTCATCCCAAAAGATTTAAAATAGAAAATGGGACTATAACTCACTTTAATAGTAATGAAGTAACCAACACAATTAAGCGAATAGCAAATGTAGTACAGTGATCAGGAATGATCACAACGCCGACCTATAAATAAAGCAGGTCGATATAAATAACTAACTTAGGTCAAGTCTTAGTATGATAGCTATTGTACATGTTGCAAGTAGTCATAGAACAATACTCAATATGCATCGGTTTGATCGGAACAGCTTACGGACACACACTTTCTATTTTTAGAAAGTTTCTATTTTTAGCAGGTTTCCATTTTTGGAAAGTTTCTATTTTTGGAAAGTTTCTATTTTTGAAAAGTTTCTATTTTTGGAAAGTTTCCAAATTTAGAAAGTTGCTATTTTAGGAAAGTTTATAAGTTAGGAAAATTTCCTTAATTAGAAAGTCAACTGAAAGTCAAAGTCAACCGAAAGTCAACTCAAAAGTCAACCTTGGTCAAACATGGTCAACGTTAATTTTAAAAGTGTAAGTTATAATAATAATATAAGTTATAACATTTATTAAAGTTAAATATGTCTAATTATGTCATAACATTAGTTTAATTAAATTAAAATGAATTATTAAAGTTAATATAAGTTTAAATGATATAATTAATATAACATAAGTATTTAATTAATTAATTAAATATTAGTCATAATGTAAGTATTATTAATTAATAATAATTTTTAAATCATATCATAAGTATTATTAATTAATAATGAATTATTAATTATATCATAAGTTTCTAATTATAATTATTAAATCATAAGTATTTAATAATTAAATAATAACTAAGTCTTATAATAATTAAATAATTATTTAATCCTTATTATAAGTCTTATTATAATAATCTCATAATATAAGTTTAATACTTATCATAAGTATTTTTCCATTAATAAAGAAGTATTATTAATCATATGTTTAATTAAAAAGTTAATTAAATCATAAATATTAATTAAATGATATAATAAATATATATATCATAAGTTGTAAATAATAATAATTACTTTTTTTTATCATAAGTAATTAAATGATAATGAAATCCATTATTTATATCATAAGTTTCATAATTAGTCAAAAGTTTTAAATCAAAAGTTCATCGGGTCGTATCCTGAGCCCCGGGTGTCGGTTTTCGGCGAGCCTTACATATATCTCCGCCTAATCAAACCACCCGACACTTTGGTATACTCAAGAACACACCATGAAAAGCCCACAAGTCGTGATATACAGCCAACACACTACTTGCAACTTCAATTCAATCAAAAACGTGTTTTAGACGTAACGAGTGATTCGTGGCTCGGATTGAGATGACCCGAACATGAAAGTTCGCCCCATCATCAGTCCTAACACACTAACACACCCTAAAGTCACCAAATATGGTCACAAAGTCGGACCAAACCTGGTTCATACCAATATCACAATTCAATCTTAACAAAATACTACTTTGATCATAATTAGGGTTCCGGGAATCGAAACGACATGAATCCGGAGTCTAAAATTAATGTCTTGATGAGAGGAACTCATTTATATACTTTATTTTATGATCAACATCAGTTACAATATCATAAACACACGAAAAAGCTGCTGTCCCAATTATATCAAACCGAAAACACATGTTTACGAGTAATTCTACGCATACAATCATCAATACAATAACATATAATCATCATACTATCAATATAACATGTAAAAACAGAAAAATAATTGAAAAATTGAAAATCTAGGGTTAGGGTTTATACCCTAATCAACAATCAAGTAATATGAACGCGTAGAGATCGTTGTGTAGAATCCGATTATGTTGAAAGCCTCTTGAAATGATTAACAATTTTGTGAGATGATGATGATGTTCTTGGTGGTAGGTGACGGCAAGGAGAGCAAGGGGAGGAGGAAACAAAAATTAAAATGTGAAAATGGGGAAGAATGAAGTAGTGATTAGGTTTTGATCCCTAAAACTACAAGTTTGGGAAAAATGGCACAATACCTCCCTCCCCTTTGATATTTTTGGCTGAAATATGAAGGGTGGGCCCCAATTGTGGGCCAACTTGATAAATGAAAGAAGTCTTATGGCCCGAATGCCCGAACGAAGCCCGAAACGCGAAAACACCGCTACGCGATTGATTTTTCGGAGAGATAACAAATACGCGACGAATAAAATATATAAACACTATATATAATCATATGACATCAAAATATCATATTTAAGATAATTAGGATTTAAAAATCCCAAAAGCTCGACCGTTGGTTTGAAAACCGAAAAGATTCGCCGGATAGAAATCCGCGACACGTAGAAACGTACAATTTAAGATATGAATACAAATATTCATATAACACATAATAATTAATATATTATTATAAAAATAATAATATAGGTCATAGAAATGATGTGGCACGAATAACAGTTAACGGTCGTTAAATAATTAATGGTAAAAGATAACGGAAAAAGTACGGTCGTTACACACACACATATATATATATATATATATATATATATATATATATATATATATATATATATATATATATATATATATATATATATATATATATATATATATATATATATATATATATATATATATATATATATATATATATATATATATATATATATATATATATAGTCAAAAATTTTCTAACAATTTAGTTTAGGTCATAGTGTATCACAATCCTAATGCTCAAGACTAATATGCAAAGGTCAACAAAAATCAATTTGACTCAAAATGATTTCCAAAATTTATACATGATTATCATATAACTTGAATATCGTCGTTTTATATTTTTAAATATTTTTAAAAGATTTATTAGAGTAAATAATATAATTTATTTATTAATAAATAAAACTTTATATAAAAAAATATACTTTTATATATCTTAAGTAATAAAATTTATAAAGTTCATTTAATATCATAAAAATATTATGATAGGTTTTATTAAGGTAAATATATTATTTGTATTACATATTTATTTGATATTGATAATAATAATAATAAGTACAAGTTGTATTATATTGTAATAATAATTATTATTATTCTATTAATAAAAATATCAATATTTATATTTACTAGAAAAGATATTATGATAAAATGATAATTCTAATTATGATAACATTAATATTTACGATACTTTTTAATATTACTTTAAAATAATAATTTTATTTAAAATGATAATAATAATGATCTCTTATAATAACAATGACATTTTTATTAAAATGATAGTTTTTGTTAAAATGATAGTTTTAATATTATCAATACTTTTAATAATAATAGTAATGATAAAATAATAAGTACAATAATTTTTTCTAAATACATATCTTACAATATTTTAATTTCATCATGATACTCATACCCATTATTTCCTAATTATTTCGTTTAATAGCTTTTAATCGTCTTTTATATCGTGTTTATAATAATGATAATAATAGTAATCAAAATAATTAGGTGTTACTAATATTAGTTTTAATTACAATAATACTAATAATTATAATTACTATTACAATAATACTAATAATTATTTTAATGATAATATCATAATAATAATAACAATAACAATAACCATTTTTAAATAATGATATATATATATATTAATAATGATGATAATAATAATAATAATAATAATAATAATAATAATAATAATAATAATAATATTAATAATTAGATAATAATAATAATAATAATTATAATTATAATTTTAACGATAATAACGATAGTAATAATAATAAAAATAACAATTTTTAATGATAAATCCTTTTATTGATAATAAAGATAATAATAATAATAATAATAATAATAATAATATAAAACTAGAACGACGATAATAACGACGATAATAATAATCATTTTTAATAATAATACAAAAATTCGATTGACTATAACTTCAAATCCGTTCATCGAAACCGTTCGATATCTAAATGAAAAGTTTTTAATTTTTCGCTAGCTTTCCAACGACATGCATATCTTATACCTTATCTCAACCGCATACATAACTAATTCAAGATTCAATATAACCTATCTGAGGGTGATATCAAAAGTACAAACATGCATAATCCTATATACTCGAGCACTATTCAGGGATACACTATTAGTATGTAAAAGTTAAATTATGAGTACTCACGTATCAATATTGAGATTCAATATTGCAAGAAATGTACGTAGACACAACGGAGACGATAAACACTAGATTGAACTCACGAGCATACCCAAGAACATTACCCATAACCTCCATAGCTATAACCCATAATTTCCTTAGCCCTAGCCTACTTGAGAAATCCGTCTTGAGATAATTCGCTCATGACCGCGTCGTAGTATTTTATGTATAATACTAATAATATCACTCCTAATAATACTAATACTAATAATAAAATTAACCTTAATAATAATTATAATATAAATAATAATATAGTTAATGATGTAAATATTAATACTACGAAGTAAGAGGGAATGAAAAAATGAATGAGGCAGAGCAACAATTCGGGTTCGTTTTATAGATGGTTTCTAGTTCATCATGTTAACTTTACTGCTACGCTCATTTAACTCATATTACCGACACACTTTTTTAATTTATATTATATTTAATCTTTATAATTAATTAAATATTATATTTTATTTACGTGCATAGTTAAAATGTTATTTTTGTTCAAATGACTCGTACATTGTCACTCGACTCATGTACCACTTTCGGTTTTTTGAACGCACTTTCGTACGTTTATAAAACTAGCCTTTTACGTTACGCGACGTGTACCCTTATTAATAATTTGACTTACTCATCAATAAATTATTTTATGATAAATGTAACTTGTAAAATTGAGTGTTGTGGTCATTTGCTTCTATAAATCAGTGACTCTTTGTTTTTCAAAATATATTATTTTAAATCAGGACATTTTATGACTAAGTTAAAATATATATTTTCATTTCAAAATATAAGTTTGAACTCTTTACTTAATATATAGTTTTTTTTTTAAACTAAAGATATTCAAAATTTATGTATTTAGGAATTGTTTAAATATCAAGAATTACTATTTCGTAACATTTGTATTTTTGAAGTTTAAAATTGATATACTTTATTTATATAAAACGTTTACAAAGACATTTTAATATTCCAATTACTTTATATTCCAAATTATTTTATCACAAATGTTATAATAGTAGAAGTTGTTATGTCATAAGACGTTCTTAAAAAGTCTATTATATCGAAATGACGTTTTCGTTTATGAAAGTAAAAATCATATATAAACCATATCAGGTTTCAAGGTTTTAACTTCTAGTTTAATCATGACTCGTAGGATTAAGTCTAAAGGAAAATCAAATGTAAGGAATCATCTTAATGTAAAATGTCAATCTATTTAACTTGTCAATATCTATTCTCTAATTTACCTATAATCCCTAATTTCACTTTCACAATACCTAATATGAAGGTTAATTAATTTATCTTATCAAAAGTCACGAGACAATTATTGTAAGGCATAAATTGAAAAATCAAACGGGAATCTCCACTAACCCTTGTCTAGTTCCCATTAATTGACACTTTTGTTCTTTCTAATAAATCACTTTACCAATTATTCCGAAGACCGTTAAAAAGAATAGATTTCTCAAATCATAGTGGACCTCTTAATAGAGACTCGTAATTATAATTCAATGTATCTAATAATTCAATCATTTGATATCATCTTTTAATTCCATTGATAACTATTAGAATATATTTTGAAACAAATACATTTATATAAAGTATTATACGTCTAATACTTTGTTAATGTTTTCAAGTTATAATATATACACATATACATATATAATCATGTTCCTTCATATAATGGTTCGTGAATCATTGGAATTTGGTCGAGGTTAAATGAGTGTATGAACACAGTTTAAAATTCTTGAGATTCAATTTACAAACTTTGCTTATCGTGTCAGGAATATATAAAGATTAAAGTTTAAATTTGGTCGGAAATTTTTGGGTTGTCACAGGTGCCACTCATGTGAGTGGGAAGCATTGTTATCAATAATTTTGTAAGCTTCAGTTACGGTTTTCTTCATAATGGAACCACCAGCTGCTATATCGATGTCTTTTCGTGTAGTAATATCGCATCCTTGGTAGAATATTTGTACTATTTGATAAGTGTCTAAACCATGTTGAGGACATCCTCTCAACAAATTTCCAAATCTTGTTCACGCCTCATATAGAGTTTCATTTGGCTTTTGCGTGAACGTAACTATTTCTCCTTGAAGTCTCACAGCTTTAGATGCCAGAAAGAATTGTTTAAGAAATTTTTCAACTAAAACATCCCATGTATCAATCGCCCCTTCAGGTAACGATTCTAACCAATCTTTGGCTTCTCCCTTTAAAGTCCAGAGAAATAACATGAGATAGATCTGTTCATCCTCAACTTCTCTGATCTTAAATAGAGTACAAATCCTATTAAAGGTACGAAGATGTTCGTTTGGATCTTCCTTCGGCGCACCACTAAATTGGCATTGATTAGTTACCATGTGTAGGATTTGTCCTTTGATTTCATAATCTGGCGCATTAATGTTTGGTTGAGTAATTGCGTGACCTTGGCCAGTGCGTTTAGCTCTCATTCGATCTTCCATACTTAGAGGTTCCGGATTTTCCATGATTGAATTTGTTGAATCTGAATCACTAGAGGATTCTGATTTAATAGTTTCTTCCTCGACAATCTCTGGATGAGTGATTTGTGGTTCAAGAGGAATGATTAGTGGTTTAGGATCTCTGAATTATCCCTGAATATCCTCTGGGTTCTCAATTGTGAGGTCGGGTTCAAAAAATGGATTATCGGAAATTTGAATTGGAGTACTTGGTTGACTGGATGACGATTCTAAAGAAAAATCAACGGCGACAATGTTGGCTAGATGTCTTGATCGAGTTACAGGTGGTGAACGTATGAAAGGTGGTGAACGTTTTGCTCGGTGCATTCACTGAATATCCTATTAGTTATAAAAATAAAAATTATTAAAGCTATCAAATTAATAGACTTTTTTGATTTGCCCACGTTTCGAATAGCCAGTAGATGCAGCAAGTAGCCCGGACCCTTTAAATCGGAAGCCCACAACTCGCCACTAACAAATCCAACTATTACTACGAACCAGAAAATTTTGGATGTCTATCAATTTAACCACTTAAAATAATTTTTTTCGTCGAAATTTTAAAGAAAATTCTATGTCCTAAAAACTAGAGCGTAGAAATGAGATAAAAGAAGAGTGCGTCGAAAAACGTCAAAAATAAAAGGTCGAAAAATAATAATAAGAAAGTAAAGTGTCAAAACTTAAAAGTCTAAAAACTAAATATTAAAAATTAAGTCTAAAGGAATTAAAGCTTAAAAAGAATTCTATATCCAAAACGGCAATAACTTAATTAGACACTAAAATCTATTAAATATTAAAGCGATAAGTGACGTCGTAAAATTCTAAAGCGCCTAAGTCTTAATCTAAAGAAAAAGCACTTAAGGGATTTTACGGCAAAGCCTAAAAATTTAGAAATAAAATAACTACGGCAAGAACTAAGCTTAAGACTAATTACGAACTAAAAATATACAATATACGAATAAACAATTAAAAAGATATGAAATAAAAAAAATAAAACTTAATGTAAAAAAAATACAATTTTATAAAAATATTATTTTTATATTATTATTTTATAAAAGTATTAATTTTATAATTTAATAAAACTAATTAAAACTTAAAAATACAAATTTAATTAAAAACTAAAACTAATTAATATTAAATATAAACCCTAATTAGGTTAATTAATAATAATAATAATTAAATTAAAACCCTAAAATGTAATTAATGCAGTCTAAGGTTCAGGCGTGTCAGACAGCTCCGCGAGTGCGGATCCTAGCTGCCCAAAAAGCTCCGCGAGTGCAGAGTATGCAGGTTTAAATGAGTAATAGGCTCAAATTACGCAGGTTCAGATTTTAATATATTTTTTTTACTTTGATTTAATTTTCTGATTTTAAATTTTATAAAATATAACTTAAATAAAACTTATATTTTAACAATTACTTATTAGTTTTTGTAACTACAAATAAAAACATTTTAATTTTAAACACTTAAAAATATAGATATATAAATATATATTTTTTTATGTTTTTATAATTTTTTTATAGCGTTTCGCTTTCGGCGTTGTTGAAGTTCCCCGGCAGCGGCGCCAAAAATACTTGATGTGTGCAGGGTAGTATACGAAATAGTTATATTTTTATTGCAAAATACTATTAAATACTATACAATTTTACACAACTGACCTAGAGTCAGAATTACTCATCACCTGATCTTGTTGTGGCATCTCATAACCTACTATTCTATTTCTTGCTGCTCTGACATCATCCTCTACCATCTTAGCCATAACAAATGCTTGAGATAATGCTGTCGCCATCATAACCATTGTTCTGAACTCTAGTAAAATTATATTAACAAAATGTTGAATTTTGGACTGTTCATCTGGAACCTACTGCTGCACGAACCTTAATTTATCCATATACTGCTCAATCACCTCATCTATCGTCATCTGAGGTGTCATTTTCATTGCCAGAAATTCTGTCTTAATTCAATTGAGGTCATAGGATGAACAATACTGCTCACAAACTTTACCATAAAATTATTCCCAAATAATCATTCTCACTTGCTCTTTCGGTATACTAAAAATAACTGTATCCCACCAAACCATTGCCCTATTTTTCAGCATCCGACTAGCATAAATGACCTGTAATTCTGGTTCGCACTGACAGGCCTCAAAAACTTTTTCTATCTCTCTTAACCAATTAAGGGTTACCGTTGGGTTAGAACTTCCTGAGTACTCTGGCGGATTACAATTCAGAAACTGTTTGAAGGTACATTTCTTGGGTTGTTGAAACGTCGGCATCTGATACTGCCCCACATCTGATTTGGGAACTGTTGATTATACTGAGGTGTTACCTGATACTGTTGAGGAAATTGACACTGAGGTGGTAACCATTGCTATTGTTGGAAATCACTTCTAGTTTGCTGATAAATATTCGACTGCACTTGATACGCACTAAACATCTGATTCGGTACATTACCACTTGGATTCACTGTTACCTGACGTTGTTCTAATTCCCTTATTCAATCACGTGCTTCCTTTAACTTACTTTCTAAATCTAGAATTTGCTCATGTGGATCCTCTTCTGACACATACCCATCTTCATCGGGGGCTCTGAATGTTCTGGGGGCTGACGGACCAGTTGCGTTTCCTGTATTATCTGTCATATCTGCACTACCACAACAACTTACACAACTCTTAGTGGAAAACAGGTTAGTACCTATCAACTAACGCATGTAATCCCAACATTCACTTAACCCATTACCTCAGATATGTTTGACACAACACAAGGTTTGGGTACATGACATTCAAAACAATGTACATGCAGCCAAACCTATGCTCTGATACCACATTTGTAACACCCTGATTTTTTTTATAACACAGCGGAAGACTGAATTCACATAATTACCCTTAGTTAATTACAAACATGATTATCACAAATCATCTAGTTAATTACTTATTTACAAATCACAGGTGTTACGTTAAACGTCTAGTTACATATTTACAAAAGTTAAGACATCAGAGTTCGTCTTGTCAAACATATCATCAGCCCGACTCCCGTCCCTACCAGCACTAAGATCCAAAACCTGCAAGGGAGGAGGTGAGGGGTTAGCCCAAGGCTAAGTGAATGGAACTATCAAAAGGTCTAGCATACAGTACCAACTTGTACTCCTATGACAACATCTTTATACAACCACCTACAACACACCATAACTAATAACTAGCAACTAGCAACTTTGCTCCAACTAGAGGACCGGTGGCTTGTACGGGCACACGACCCTAGCTAATCAGGCTAGAATCTACCGATAGTCCTTACTACTGAATCCCCAGTATAGTCATCCGCATGCAGGTGATACGTCATTCAGCACTATACTCAACAAACAGTAGCCACCTGGACCCAACTATAACTAGGTTGACCTCTCTGAGCTGAACCTAACAGATCAAGGTTCCAACAACAACAACAACTTGTGCACATACAACCAGTCAACTACTACTACATGCAACTAATACTACTAAAAGCATGACAATCTTAACTGTGATCAACTATGCAACATAACTACTAATCATGGAAATTATCAACAATATAAACATAGTAGAGCGACTTGCTACTCTATACTACACCATGAGATAATCTCACTCACCGAATACCATCAACTAGCTCGAATAATCTATCACTGAACTTCTTCCTTATCCTTATCACCTGAACATAAGGCAAATCAAGTTAGTTTCTGCCCGTTAGCATAAAATAGTACAATACAGCAAATTAGTAACAAAAGTGTCACTATAAGTCCACCTAAAACTTATACATTTTCAGAATTTACATCCTGATTATCACAAGTCACGCGGGTAGCATAACGGCTAGAAAACAGCCAAATTACACAATAATGTAACACTGATCTGCATCCGTACGGTTACACATGCATCCGTACAGTTGCAAGTCCATCCGCATGGTTGTACATGCATCTGTATGATTGCACAATCACTGCCCGGTTGCACCAACACCACTGCATCCGTACGGTTGTACATGCACCTGTACGGTTGCACAATGTACCCATGCGGTTGCAAGCTGCAACCGTACGGTTTTGTTTATCGAGCAACAGCATCAGAAATGACGGGTTTTCGAACCAAAATCGCTCAATCTCATTTCCAGACATGTTTTTGACCCAAAATCCACACACAACATGTTAGGAAAACATTTAGGGACTTAAACCCACAAATCTTACACATCAAACAACATTAAAATCAAACAATTTGACATAAAACCCACTTTGACAAAAACCTAACTTAAAACCATACAAATCCATCAATTTGAGACAGAAATCATTTATTGTTACCTTGAGATAATCACGAAATTAGTAAAAACAAGCTTTGTAACACAATTCCAAATCCAAAAACAAGATTGAGACAATTAGGGTATCAAGTGTGAGAGTGAGTTTAGGTACGGAGTGTTTGAGAAATTTCCTAAAAATGGAAGAAATGAGCTGGTCATAAGCTTATGCATGTGGGTTAAATAACATACCCCATCACACACGAGTATTTACCAGTTATCTGATATCTTTCGTACTTAATTTGACTACCCTAACGGAGTCCAAATGAAACAAACGAACCTGTTCTGTGACCCTTGTCACAAACTGGTCTCAACTAAACAACCAAATAATTATAAATTATTATATTAACATACAAACACACCCAAGGTCAAAAGGGTCATTTCAACTAGGCCCGGTAACAGGATGTTACAACTTAACCCATTCTATATATTAATTACCTTTTGCAGCTCACGCTTGATATTTTTAAGACCTCCAAAATAGAAGAACAATTTATGAATCCTTATGGTACTTATGTAATGATTCTCCAAGCTGTTATAACTTCAGCCTTGATGTCTGTTGTATCGAGTGCATTTTCTATCCTATCCCTTCTTATCTAATACTACATGTATCTTATTATTTTACCTGTTTCTCGTAAAAGAGCAAAAAATCCTGCACTCTCTACTATTAACTTTTAGTGCTAAAGTTGAAACAATAATTATTATGCAACCTTTTAGATAATGAAAGTTATGGTTGAAATGAACAATTGTGTTTAAAGCGTATTCTGGACATCAGGGTTAAAACTATTTTGAAAGCATATTCAGGACATCAGGGTTCGATAACTGTATGTTTTTATTTTAATTTGATAGCTAAAGACTAAAGCTGATTACAATTTCATGTTTTCTTACTAAGAATTAAGTTGCTTACGATATAATTGAGTAGATAGTCTGCAATGAAATATAGCTCATGTGCCTTCAATTGAGATAACATTTTGTTTAAGCAGAGTTCATTGTGACAACATTTGAAGTGTCAAGTTTTTAATGCTCGCTTTGATCATCTAATCATCATTATATAATATGATTCAGGAAACTTATTATATTTCTATTCACAATAGGAGGTTTTATAAACGATCGAACATAAATCTGCAGCCATGACAAGATTTATGTTGAGTGCCAGATGGGAGTGTTTAAGGACTTCACGGTTTTAATCTTTGGTCCGGTTTACCGTGATGGACGTTGCCATAATAATGGCTACTTAGTGGTTTCATAGGGTTACAGTTCATAAGAACATACATGTTACCATAAAGATGTTTTCTGGATGGAATCATAATTTGAGTAATACAGAAAACGTGGTGTGTCTTTGTACGAGGTTTAGGGTTATATTTATAGTGAAACCCTAACCCTAGATACTCCTTAATTCCTTCTAGATTCTTCCCAAATATTCCCCATGAATAAAGGGTTGGCGGTTGGAAACAGATAATGCTGAATTAAGGATACACAACAAACAAAATGACATTTAGTGGCATACAGTTTCAGTGGCAGATTGATTATGTGCCACTATATAACATTTTTATGGCAAATGTATGTGTGCCGTTATAGTTGTTATACATTCAGTGGCTTATGAAAATTTGTGCCATTAATGTACTAGAGTATTAGGGGTACAATTTCTCATATGCCACCATATACGATTAACTTATATGTATACATAACTTTATGCCATTAAAAGTGATTTTCATTTTATTACTAAATATCTAAAAAGGTATTCAATTCACAAATTAAAATATTTTCACAACCTAATAATGAGGCGCCAATCATCCCGCCTGATCTTCCCAAAATTTTCTAATCCTCCCTCTTAATTCTTTTTCCCATCTACAAACTTTTTTACTTTTCCATTCCATTTAGGTCTTAAGTAATACACTTCTCCCCTAGTTCCTCTACCAACCTACCTATGAAATTATTCATCTAATCCTTTTCTTATTCTTTTTTTTTTTTTGACAAAAATAACGAATACTATAAAACTAGGATATTCATCGAAAAATGAAGATCCTAACCGTTACAACGAAACCGAGTAGCTCAAACAAGAAAACGTCATAAATCGACGTTAACTTCAACCGAGCTAAAAACATCCATATGATAACTACGAAATAAAAAACTTACAAAACATACAATACTAATGACAAAGTCTCAAACGAAAAACAACACCTACATTAAAACATTAACCGATGAAAATTAACCAACAAAGAAAAAGTTAGGAGGTTTCTATACCATTCCTCAAATCCGGACGTTTTGTAAACCCATTGATCGTATCAATACGAAGCCCTTTACCGTTCCGAGACTTGATGTTGTATGATGAGACTTTAGAAGAGGAACACCCAATACGAGTCCCGGGGACCCAAGGAAACCCTTGATACCTAAATTCTTGAAAAAAGTTCTCGGTATCACAAGCCAAAGGACCCCCCCTCGATAGTGTCCATAAATAATCTTTGAATCGCCTCGTCACATTCTAAGTCATCAACATTATCTTTTAGCGACATCGAACCCTCCACACAAGCTTCCTTCCCATTCAACCTCGCATTCTTCTTAATGATCTCAAGTTGTTGTCTAGGCACGCGTCTATTTAACACGTATCAAGCTTTGCAAAAACCAACACACGAACCTAAATCACAATCACAGTAAAGCTTGCCATTTTTACCAAGTAGGATAGGTGAAGAATGAACAATCTTATTTACCTCACCCAACCTGTGCGAGACTAAACATTGTTTTTTATTCTTTTCAAACACCACACTGTTAAGTTTATCCACAAACGACGGTTTATGCACCGTATCAATAACACAACCATCACCCCCTCTTTTACCCCCCACCCGGAGACCGCTCATCTACAGGTCCAATAGCAGAAACAAGGTTCGAAGCAGGAGATAAGTGACCCGAAACAGGCCCAGAAACAGCAGTAGTTAAGTGGGCTAAATCAGGCCCAGAACCAGACCCCATAGACCCACCTGCAGGTACCACCACAGGTCCAACTATTTGTGCCATAACATGAGACAAATCAGGCTCGGAGACAAGAGGATCCAACGTGGGAGAAAACAAACCCGGCTCAATAGATCCAAACTTCAATTCCACCCCATTCGTCATCAAACCCATCCCATTTTCCGAAACCGAAATCGAAGCAAAAGTAGACTAAACATTTGCATTAACAGACCTTGGTGTGAAATTTAAATTACCATTCGAAACAACAAGACGATTAGCAGACAGAAGCAAATTCTAATCAAAAGAATCGACCAATAAACGATTCAACGAATTTAAATCGAACAATTCAGAAACCCAAACATTATCTAAAGTATAAGCAGAATGTGTATCATCTTCTACATCCACCACACCCGCATCATGAATGTGTCTACAATTAGAAGATTTAACGAAAGCATATAAAGAGCATTGATGTGTGCAGGGTAGTATACGAAATAGTTATATTTTTATTGCGAAATACTATTAAATACGATACAATTTTACACAAGTTATTTATTTATTTATAGGGTGGATATACCTAAACCTTACTACAACACTATAGGCAGTGTACCTAATCGTAAAATAGTGTAGTTTTTAGTAAGTCCGGTTCGTTTCGCAGGGATACAATTAATTTTAACGCTATATTATATTTTAAACTATATTTGTATATAAATATATATATAAGTAGTATTATTATTATAAAAAGGGGGTTTTACCGTTTAATGACCGGTTTGTCAATTTTATGTCTTAAGTTGCAATTAAAACCTAATGTAAAATATTAAATATAAATACAACTTAATTTAAAGCGTAAAGTAAATGACGATAAATAAAAATGCGATAATTAAAAGTACGATAATTAAAAGTGCAATAAATAAAATGACAGTAAATAAAAGTGCGATGAGATATAAAATAAAGGAATTATGCTTATTTAAACTTCCGTAATCATGATATTTGACGTGTTGATTTTAATTTATTACTGATAATGCTAAAAATGAACATATGTTTCATAGCATTATCCCTTAAGAAAGACAAGCTTTTAGTTGCAATTGTTCTATTTACAAGTGATATTCGTTTAAATAATAAAAGGTGAAGACAAAAGACAGATTCGACGAATTGAAGACGCAAACAACCAAAAAGCTAAAAAGTACAAAGTACAATCAAAGAGGTTCCAATTATTGATAAGAAACGTCTCAAAATTACAAGAGTACACAACGCGAAACGCAAAGTACAAGATATTAAATTATACGCAAGGACGTTCGAAAATCCGGAACCGGGACCAGAGTCAACTCTCAACGCTCGACGCAACGGACTAAAAATTACAAGTCAACTATGCACATGAATATAATATAATATATAATTAATTCTTAAAATTAATATATATATTATAATATATTATATAAACCGTCGGCAAGCTAGGAGCCAAGCTTGTGTGAGTTGGATTCCACAGCTCCGCACTCGCGGAGCTCTGAAGAGCAAAATCCACCGCACTCGCGGAGCCCTGAAAGTCAGAAATCCACCTATAAAAGGCCGAGCATTCGGCCGAATTTTTTACACCTTTTTCATTTTCATCATACGTAAAATATATATATTTATAATTTTAATTTTAATTTTAATTTTTAATCCTAATAATAAGGGTATGTTAGCGAATATTGTAAGGGTGTAAGTCGAAATTCTGTCCGTGTAACGCTACGCTATTTTTAATCATTATAAGTTATGTTCAACCTTTTTTCATTAATTTCTCGTAGCTAAGTTATTATTATGCTTATTTAATACCGAAGTAATCATGATGTTGGGCTAAAAATATTAAAATTGGGTAATTGGGCTTTGTACCATAATTGGGGTTTGGACAAAAGAACGACACTTGTGGAAATTAGACTATGGGCTATTAATGGGCTTTATATTTGTTTAACTAAATGATAGTTTGTTAATTTTAATATAAAGATTTACAATTGGACATACCTATAAATAACCATATACACTCGATCGGACACGATGGGCGGGATATTTATATGTACGAATAATCGTTCATTTAACCGGACACGGGAATGGATTAATAGTCTATGGAATTATTAAAACAGGGGTGAAATTATGTACAAGGACATTTGGCATAATTGATAACAAAGTATTAAAACCTTGGGTTACACGCAGTCGATATCCTGGTGTAATTATTAAACAAAGTATTAAGACCTTGTTACAGTTTAAGTCCCCAATTAGTTGGAATATTTGACTTCGGGTATAAGGATAATTTGACGAGGACACTCGCACTTTATATTTATGACTGATGGACTGTTATGGACAAAAACCAGACGGACATATTAAATAATCCAGGACAAAGGGCAATTAACCCATGGGAATAAACTAAAAATCAACACGTCAAACATCATGATTGCGGAAGTTTAAATAAGCATAATTTCTTTATTTTCATATTTAATTGCACTTTTAATTTTCGTACTATTTAATTATCATAATTTTATTTTATCGCACTTTTATTTATCGCAATTTCATTATCGTTATTTATTTTACGCTAACTCTTTTATTTATTTAATATTTTACATTAGGTTTTAACTGCGACTAAAGTTTTTAAAATCGATAAACCGGTCATTAAACGGTAAAAACCCCCCTTTATAATAATAAAATTACTTATATATATATTTGTATTTTTATAAATTAAAACTAATATAGCGTTAAGCTTTGTTTAAAAGATACCCTGTGGAACGAACCGGACTTACTAAAAACTACACTACTGTACGATTAGGTACACTGCCTATAAGTGTTGTAGCAAGGTTTAGTTATATCCATTCTATAAATAAATAAATATCTTGTGTAAAATTGTATCGTATTTAATAGTTTTTCCTAGTAAAATATAAGCTATTTCATATACACCTCGCATAACATCAAAGTATTTTTGGCGCCGCTGCCGGGGAAACTTAAACGCCGAAAGCGCAACGCTAATGATATAAAAAAAAAATAATAATAATAATATAATTTTGTAAAAGTTTTTATTAAGTCTTTCAAGTAAAAATATAAGTTTTAAAAAAAAATATAAAAAAAATATAAAAATACAAAAAGAGTTTGTTAAAAAAATATATAGAAAGTTAAAAAGTATTTTTATTTTTGAGTTTAAATATAAGCATTTTATTGTTTTATATAAATATTTATTTATATTTATATAAATATTTTATATTTATAGAAAAAAAAAACTGAACCTGTAAAAATCGACCCTTTCTCAGCTGAAATTGAACCCTCTGTGACTCGCGGAGGTTTTGAACTGGGACTATCCGCACTCGCGGAGGTCTTCTGACAGGCCACAGTCAACCCTAAAACAGCATTAATTACGGAGTATATATTATTATTATTATTAATTAAACCCTAATTAGGGTATTATTATTATATAATTTAGTTTTTATTATTATTTTGTATTATTTAGTTTAAATAGTTTAAATAATTTATAAAATTAATAATTTTATAAAATAGTTTTATATAAAAATAATATTTTTATAAAAATTGTACTTTTTACAACTTTTAGTATATTTTTTATATTTTGTATCTTTTTATTCGTTTTAGCGTAATTTTTGTATTTTTCGCTCGTATTTAGTTTTAAGTCATAATTTTTGCCATAGTTATTTTTACTTCTAGATTTTTAGGCTTTGCCGTAAAATCCCTTAAGTGCTTTTTCTTTAGACTAAGATTTAGGTGTTTTAAAATTTTGCGGCGCCTTTTTAAGTTTTAGTACCTTTTTAAGTTATTGCCATTTGGGATATAGTATTTCTTTTAAGCTTTAATATTTTTAGACACAACTTTTAATTTTTAAGTTTTTAGTTCCTTTTTAAGTTTCGACGCGCTACTTTCTTATTTTTATTTTTCGACGCCTTTTACCTATGTATCAATTATCACTCCAATTAGTAATCTCAATTTGCAATTTTAATTTTAAGTTAGTGATAATAATAAGGTTGGGTTAGTCGAGTGTTTTAAAGTTTTATAAGTCACTCTTTTTCTTTCTTATTTCTCCAATTATAATTTTAATTTCGACGCGCTCTTTTTCTTTCTTATTTCTCGACATTCTAGTTTTTAGGACATAGAATTTTCTACTTCTTCTCTAAATTTCTTTAAATTACGAAAAATTATTTTAAGCGGTTAAATTGATAGACATCAAAATTTTCTGGTTCGTAGTAATAGTTGGATTTGTATGTGGACCGGGTTATTGGAGCCAAACAGGACTCAATTATATCGAGACCAAACGAATCCTGCCCCTCTGCTGCATCTTTTGGCTATTCGAAACGTGGGCAAAATCAGAAAAATCTATTAAATGGATAACTTATATAATTTTTCTTTCTTTTTAAAAAACTAATAGGATATTCAGTGAATGCACCGAGCAAAACGTTCACCACCTTTTGTACGTTCATCACCTGTAACTAGATCAAGACATCTAGCAAATATTACCGCCGTTGATTTTTCTTTAGAATAGTCATCCAGTCGACCAAGTACTCCAATTCAAATTTCCGATAATCCATTTTTTAAACCCGACCTCACAATTGAGAATCCGGAGAATATTCAGGGACAATTCATAGATCCTGAACCATTAATTTTTCCTCCGGAACCACCAATCATTCAACCAGAGATTGTTGAGGAACGAACCATTAAATCAGAATCCTCTAGTGATTCAGATTCAACAAATTCAATCATGGAGAATCTGGAACCTTTAAGTATGGAAGACCGAATGAGAGCTAAACGCACTGGCCAAGGTCACGCAATTACTCATCCAGACATTAATGCGCCAGATTATGAAATCAAAGGACAAATTCTACACATGGTGACTAATCAATGCCAATTTAGTGGTACGCCTAAGGAAGATCCAAATGAACATCTTCGTACCTTTAATAGGATCTACACTCTATTTAAAATAAGAGAAGTTGAAGATGAACAGATATATCTCATGTTATTTCCCTGGACTTTAAAGGAAGAAGCCAAAGATTGGTTGGAATCGTTACCTGAAGGGGCGATCAACACATGGGACGTTTTAGTTGAAAAATTTCTTAAACAATTCTTTCCGACATCTAAAGCCGTAAGACTTCAAGGAGAAATTGTTACATTCACACAGAAGCCAAATGAAACTCTATATGAGGCGTGGACAAGATTTGGAAAGTTATTGAGAGGATGTCCGCAACATAGTTTAGACACTTGTCAAATAGTACAAATATTCTACCAAGGATGCGACATCACTACAAGGAAAGACATCGATATAGCAGCTGGTGGTTCCATTATGAAGAAAACCGAAACTGATGCTTACAAAATTATTGATAACACTGCTTCCCACTCACATGAGTGTCACCAAGAAAAAGATATCGTTAGATCATCAAAAGCAGCTAGAGCCGATTCTAGCCATGACTTAGATTCCATTTCCGTAAAGATAGATGCTGTCGAGAGACGAATGAAAAAGATGACTAAAGATATCCACTCAATACAAATTAGTTGTGAGCAGTGTGGAGGACCACATTTGACAAAAGATTGTCTCAGTATTGAACTAACAATGGAACAAAGAGAGAATGTTTCATACATAAACCAAAGGCCTGGAAATAATTATCAGAATAATTATCAACCGCCAAGACCGATTTACAATCAAAACCAGAATTATAACCGAAATATTCCATACAACAACCAACAAGGTCCTAGTAATCAACAAGTATCCAATAATACTTACAATCAGCAAAGGCCTAATTTTCAAAACAAACCACCACAAACCGATGATAAAAAGCCGAATTTAGAAGATATGATGACGAAGCTAGTTGACTCTCAAACACAATTTTTCACATCTCAGAAGCAAACCAATGAACAAAATGCTCTAGCATTTAGAAATCAACAAGCTTCTATTCAAAATCTGGAACAAGAAGTAAGTAACCTAGCAAGGTTAATAGGTGAAAGAAAATCAGGAAGTCTACCTAGTGATACAAATGCTAACCCCCGGAATGAAACAGCTAAAGCTATTACCACAAGAAGTGGTACAACACTTAAACCACCTGAAATACCTGTAATTTATGATGAAGCTATTCCTACTCCACAAGAACCACAACCTGAACAAGATAAGGAAAAAGAACCGGTAGTTGAAAAGGTTAATGAAGATAAAACAGTTAAAGCTAAACCTTATGTTAAACCATACCAACCACCACTTCCTTACCCGAGTAAAATGAGAAAAGAGAGACTTGAAGCCGAACAATCCAAATTCTTGGATATGTTTAAACAGATAAATGTAAATCTTCCTTTCATTGATGTAATTTCAGGAATGCCTAGATATGCTAAATTTCTGAAAGATCTAATCTCAAATAGAAAGAAAATGGAAGAACTCTCGGCTGTTACTATGAATGCTAATTGTTCAGCAGTGCTGTTGAATAAGATACCAGAAAAATTATCAGATCCAGGAAGTTTCACAATTCCATGTTTTCTGGGTAGTCTTAGTTCAATAGAAGCATTGGAAGACTTAGGTGCTAGTATAAATTTAATGCCGTATTCACTATACACTAAACTAGACCTTGGAGAATTGAAACCAATACGAATAAGCATACAACTAGCCGATAGATCAGTAAAATATCCTAGAGGGATAATGGAGAACATGCTAGTTAAAGTTGGTACTTTAGTATTTCTAGTAGATTTTGTTGTTCTGTACATGGAAGAAGATTCTCAAGTTCCTCTCATATTAGGAAGACCATTCTTAAACACGGCTAAAGCAATGATAGACGTGTTCGGTAAGAAATTGACCCTAAGTATAGAGGACGAGAGTGTTACCTTTTCAGTTGCTAGAGCAATGCAACAACCGCAATCTGCAGATGATACATGTTATTATATTCAAACTATAGAATCACATGCAGAATTGTTAGAAGAATTTCCAGAATTACAAGGAACAGGAGAATGTTCTTTAGGAGAAGGTACTGAACCAATTGATGAAACTGAAATGTTAGCTACACTTATGGCTAATGGATATGAACCAACAACAGAAGAAATTCAAATGTTAAAAGAAGAAGACAGATATCGATATAAATCATCGATAGAAGAACCACCGACATTAGAGTTAAAGCCACTTCCAAACCATTTAGAATATGCTTATTTACATGGTGAATCTGAATTACCTGTAATAATATCGTCTTCTCTTACTGAAAATGAAAAATCTCAACTCATTTCTGTGCTAAAAGCTCATAAACCAGCTATTGCATGGAAGATTCATGATATTAAAGGAATAAGTCCTTCGTATTGCACACATAAAATCCTTATGGAAGAAGGTCATAAAACATATGTGCAACGCCAACGAAGACTAAATCCTAATATGCAAGATATTGTGAAGAAAGAAATTATTAAACTGCTAGATGCAGGTTTAATTTATCCAATTTCTGATAGTCCATGGGTAAGCCCAGTTCAATGTGTGCCTAAGAAGGGTGGCATGACTGTCATTACAAATGAGAAAAATGAGCTTATTCCTACTAGGACTGTAACAGGATGGCGTGTATGTATTGATTATAGAAAATTAAATGACGCCACCAGAAAAGATCACTTTCCCTTACCTTTTATTGATAAAATGTTGGAAAGATTAGCCGGAAATAGTTACTATTATTTTCTTGATGGTTTTTCCGGATATTTTCAAATTCCAATAGAACCCGAGAACCAAGAAAAAACCACATTCACGTGCCCTTATGGTACTTTTGCTTACAAACGCATGCCATTTGGACTTTGCAACGTCCCTGCAACCTTTCAAAGGTGCATGATGGCGATTTTTCACGACATGATAGAAGAATGCATGAAAGTTTTCATGGATGACTTTTCAGTCTTCGGTGATACTTTTGAATCATGTTTAGTTAATCTTGAACGAATGCTTATTAGATGCGAACAATCAAATCTAGTTCTTAATTGGGAGAAATGCCATTTCATGGTTAAAGAAGGCATCGTGCTTGGTCATAAAATTTCAAAGGAAGGAATTGAAGTGGATAGAGCTAAAGTAGATGTAATTGCTAAACTTCCACATCCCACCAATGTTAGAGGAGTTAGGAGTTTTCTAGGGCATGCCGGTTTTTACCGACGTTTAATAAAAGATTTTTCTAAAATTGCCACTCCTATGAATAAACTCCTAGAAAAGGATGCTCCATTCATCTTTTCAGATGAATGCATCAAATCTTTTAATATTCTTAAAGAAAAACTCACTAATGCGCCGATCATGATAACTCCAAATTGGAATCTACCGTTTGAACTTATGTGCGATGCAAGTGATTTTGCAATGGGAGCCGTTTTAGGACAAAGGATTGAAAAACGATTTCAACCTATTTATTATGTCAGTAAGACGTTACAAGGAGCACAAATAAATTACACAACTACTGAAAAAGAACTCCTTGCTATTGTCTTTGCTTTTGACAAATTTCGTTCATATCTCGTTCTAGCTAAAACGGTGGTCTATACCGACCATTCTGCTCTTAGATACCTATTTTCGAAACAAGATGCTAAACTAAGATTAATCCGTTGGATCTTACTCTTACAAGAGTTCGATATTGAAATCTGAGATAAAAGAGGAGCAGAAAATCTCGCCGTTGATCATCTTTCTCGTCTTGAAAATCCCGAATTAGAAGTTCTAAATGAATCGGCCATACAAGACAACTTTCCTGATGAATATCTATTGAAGATAGATTATAATGAAATTCCATGGTTTGCAGACTATAGAAACTATTTAGTATGTGGATTCCTTGAAAAAGGATTGTCGTACCAAAAACGAAAGAAATTCTTTAGTGATATAAAACACTATTTCCGGGAAGATCCACATTTGTTTAAAAATTGTCCCGATGGAATAATACGCCGATGTGTATTCGGAGATGAAGCTAGTAAAATCTTAAACCATTGTCACACAGGACCAACAGGAGGGCATTATGGGCCTCAACTAACAGCAAGAAAAGTTTACGATGCTGGATTCTATTGGCCTACAATTTACAAAGACGCACACCTTCTTTGCAAATCATGTGATGCATGTCAAAGGGCCGGAAAAATAAGTCAACGTGATGAAATGCCACAAAATGTCATTCAAGTATGTGAAGTATTTGACATTTGGGGTATTGACTTTATGGGTCCATTTCCAAAATCTCATAATAATCTCTACATTCTCGTAGCCATTGATTATGTATCTAAATAGGCGGAAGCACAAGCTCTCCCAACTAACGATGCACGAGTTGTAGTCAACTTTTTAAAACGTCTTTTTGCAAGGTTTGGAACACCGAAAGCTTTAATAAGTGATCGGGGAACTCATTTCTGTAATAATCAATTTGAGAAAGTTCTTAAAAGATATGGAGTAACTCATAAAATCTCCACTGCTTATCATCCACAGACAAGTGGACAAGTTGAAAATACCAACCGAGCTTTAAAACGTATTCTAGAGAAAATCGTAGGATCAAATCCGAAGGAATGGTCCATTAAATTGGAGGATGCACTCTGGGCTTTTAGAACAGCCTATAAAACTCCAATTGGAACCACACCTTTTAAACTCGTTTACGGAAAAGCATGTCATCTTCCAGTAGAAATTGAACACAAAGCATTTTGGGCTTTGAAGACATGTAATCTTGATTTACATGAAGCTGGACGTCTACGGTTAAGTCAATTAAACGAATTAGAAGAATTAAGACAAGAAGCATACGAAAATTCGTTAATCTATAAAGAAAGAACGAAGAAATGGAATGATAAAAGAATCAGAAGTTCAAAAGAATTTAAAGAAGGAGACAGAGTTCTTCTTTTCAATTCACAATTCAAGCTATTTCCTGGAAAATTAAAATTAAGATGGTCTGGACCATTCATAGTCAAAAGAGTTTTCCCGTACGGAACAGTAGAATTGATAAATTCAAATGGGATTGAATTTAAAGTTAATGGTCACAGAGTTAAACATTACATAGATAGTCCGATGGAAGTTGACAACGAAGTTAATCACAATTTCGATACCACAGCTAACTAAGTGTGGGGAGAATCAAGTCTTTTAAGGAAAATATGTATTTCTGTTAGAGTTAGATTTTCTATTTTCATGTAGTTCTCGAAAATGGAACCCGAATGGTCTTTCCCTAGCAGACCCTAAAGAATTAGTCTTCTCCCCCCATTCTGAATTTTTATTTTTTTAGGATTTACAAGATGAAGACTTCCTGTGAATTAAACCATGGTCTAATGCTACACGCTTTGATCACTAAACGTAATAATGACACACTTCCGAGTGAACTGGTATCAGTAATCAGAGAAAAATTGGACGGAGTAAGAAAAGAATCCAGATGCGAAAATAATAAGTTACAATTTGGTAAAGGAAAATCAAAATCCGCAGCAAAAAGAAGAGCACGGCACCTTGAAAGATGTCACAAATGCGGAAAATGGTCACACGAAGGTAAATTTTCAAATAATAAAACCTATTCAAACACCGAATTTGTTACTTTATGCAGAGACGGACCGTTCATATGTTTAGAAGAAAAAACGTTGAATGCTTGAGGTTACGCCTATGTAGCTATGGAAAACCAATTAGTCCGACTATCTTATGAGTGGGCTAGAGCATATCACTAAGAATACTATCTCACAGGTAAGTTTGTACAGTTTTTATTTTTATTTTTATTTTTAACCTTTTGATAATAAACGCTAATTTGTTCGCTATAAAGTATTAAATTGGTATTCGATAAAATTAGGTATGCGTAACCGAAATTATTGATATCATACAAAAATTTATTACATCACTGAGAAATTTACCGTTTATTCTTAAGGTATAAATATCTTTAATCAATCAACCCAAAATATTTTAAAAATTCGTCATGAGTTAAACTAGGTTATGAAATTGAAATTACTTTACCGAAAAGAGGGGCGTATGTTTTTGATAATATTTGATTGATTAAAGTGGGATAAAAGACCAAAAAGATTTTTAATTTTATTTTTACTTTGTTTTTAAAATTAATATTTAAATATTAATTTATTATTATAAACTTTTAAAATTAATATATTTAAATTTGTAAATATTTGAAAAATTAATATTTTTAATATAAGTTTGCATGTATATAATAAAAAGTTTGGTGTGAATTTTCAATTTTAATAATATGAATTTTTAATTTTATGCATTTTAAATTTATGTTTTGTGTGAAATTAAAAACAAAAAATTACTTTATTTCGCTAAGTTAAAAATATGATTTTTAAAATTCTTCGTAAGTTGAAGACTAGGTCATTGAGCCGAAATTGCTTTACCTGAGGGCGGGACGAGAAATTTTATTATCATTATTTTTAATCTTATTGACTTAAAGTATGCCAAAAAATAAAAAAATAAAAAAATCCAAAAAATCTTAGCTTTTAAAACAACGCTTCAAAAAGACAAATTTTAAAATTTTGTTGAGGGACAGACTAGGTCAACGTACCGAAACGCCCTCATTCTTAAAAGAAACTGGTGTTAAAGCTAAAGGGGTATAAAATACTATTATATTTTACTAGGAAAAACTATTAAATACGATACAATTTTACACAAGATATTTATTTATTTATAGAATGGATATACTTAAATCTTGCTACAATATTTATAGACAGTGTACCTAATCGTACAGTAGTGTAGTTTTTAGTAAGTCCGGTTCGTTCCACACGGAAAATATTTAAACAAAGTTTAACGTTATATTAATTTAATTTATAAAAATACAAATATATATATAAGTAATATTATTATTATAAAATGGGGGGCTTTTACCGTTTAATGATTGGTTTGTCAATTTTAAAACTTTAGTCGCAGTTAAAACCTAATGTAAAATATTAAAAATAAATACAAACCTTAATTTAAAGCGTAAAGTAAATAACGATAATGAAATTGCGATAAATGAAAGTGCGATAAAATAAAAGTGCGATAATTAAAAGTGCAACTAAATACAATAACAATAAATAAAAGTACGATAATTAGAAGTGCAATTAAATATAAAATAAAGGAAATTAAATATGAAATAAAATAATTATGCTTATTTAAACTTCCGTAATCATGATGTTTGACGTGTTGATTTTAGTTTTATACCCATGGGTTAATTATCCTTTGTCCTGGATTATTTAATATGTCCGTCTGGTTTTTGTCCATAACAGTCCATCAGTCATAAATATAAAGTGCGAGTGTCCTCGTCAAATTATCCTTATACCCGAAGTTAAATATTCTAACTAATTGGGGACTTAAACTGTAACAAGATTTTAATACTTTGTTTAATAATTACACAAGGTTATCGACTGCGTGTAACCCAAGGTTTTAATACTTTGTTATCAATTATGCCAAGTGTCATTGTACATAATTTCACCCCTATTTTAATAATTCCATAGACTATTAATCCATTCCCGTGTCCGGTTAAATGAACGATTATTTGTACATATAAATACCCTGCCCATCGTGTCCGATCGAGTGTATATGGTTATTTATAGGGACGTCCAATTGTAAATCTTTATATTAAAATTAACAAACTATCATTTAGTTAAACAAATATAAAGCCCATTAATAGCTCATTGTCTAATTTCCACAAGTGTCGTTCTTTTATCCAAACCCCAATTATAGTACAAAGCCCAATTACCCAATTTTAGTAATTAGCCCAACATCATGATTACTTCGGTATTAAATAAGCATAATAATAACTTAGCTACGAGACATTAAATTAAAAAGGTTGAACATAACTTACAATGATTAAAAATAGCATAGCGTTACACGGACAGAATTTCGACTTACACCCTTACAACATTCGCTAACATACCCTTATTATTAGAATTAAAATTAAAATTAAAATTAAAAATATAATATATATATATATATATATATATATATATATATATATATATATATATATATATATATAATACGTTTGATGAGAGAAGAAGAAAAAGGATATATAAAACGATCAAAATGTGTTAGCTTTTATAGGCATTTTTGTCCAGGGTATCTTCGCGAGTCGCGGTCCCTTTGTACTACAAACTCCACAAGTCGCGGAGTTCGTAAACCCAGCTCACACAAGTTTGGATCCTAGTCTGCCGACGATTTTAATATATAAATATAATATATATATAATTTATATAATTAATTATATATTATATTATATTTATATACATAGTTAACTTGTAATTTTTAGTCCGTTGTGTCGAGCGTTGAGAGTTAACTCTGGTCCCGGTTCCGGATTTTCGAACGTCCTTGCGTACAATTTAATATCTTGTACTTTGCGTTTTGAATCTTGTATTCTTGTAGTTTTGAGACGTTTCTTATCAATAATTGGAACCACTTTGATTGTATTTTGTACTTTTGAGCTTTTTGGTCGTTTGCGTCTTCAATTCGTCGAATCTATCTTTTATCTTTACCTTTTATTATTTAAACGAATATCACTTGTAAATAGAACAATTGCAACTAAAAGCTTGTCTTTCTTGAGGAATAATGCTATGAAATATATGTTCATTTTTAGCATTATCAAATATTCCCACACTTGAGCGTTGCTTGTCCTCAAGCAATATAGTTTTGAAATACTAGAATCACTTCTTTATTCTTCACAATTTGTACATCAGTGATTTCTATACGGCGGTATAAACAATGGTAGTAACGATGTGGTTTACAGTCTCACATGACTATAAAAATTTAGATCCATTAAGGAAATTGGATCTTTATGAAAACATTTGATCTTTTGAAAATTCATTCTAGCTTTTACCCTAGCTAAGTTTTCCGGAATAACCCTTCACCGGTGTTTGCAAATTGTTTTTGTGGGTTTAGTGGGTTTCAGATTTGAAAATTTTAGCTCAAAACTTGCGGTTTTGTGTCACCCACTTGCTAACCTTGTATTGGGAAAGCAACACGTCCAGTATACTTGCTCCGTATATTACCTTTCGGTAAACTACCGTCCGGTTGTAAAGGAAAGCGTTGAACAAGCAACTGTTAAGGCAATGTCCCCTGACATGCTTTTGTTCATGGTCTAAAACGTGTCGGATGCTATTACTATCCTTTGTAGGAGCAATAGTAAAGATCATCCTATAATTTTTCTGGTCTGGCACAAGGTCTTGTCTTCGACCATGCTATGCAACCACCGTTCTTACGGTTGACACCCGATTTGGTTCAGGTGACCTAATGAATTCCAGGTGAATTCCTAGGATTTTATGTTCAATGGTAATGAACGCATTGAAAATAGGTTTTCAGAAAATAAATCGGTTTGAAATTTTGATCAAAATATTTTCTCGTTCAAGCTCGAGTTTAGATATCATTGAATTCCATGAGTTTGTAATTCTCAATCTTTAAGGTCAATCTCTAGGATTGAGTAATATCAGTCTTAAAAGCTGATTTTTGATCTTTAAGGAGATTATCCTTTCTGGGGATCTGATTCATTATTCTTATCAAGCTAATTTGCACGGTGCCCCCCATTGTACGAGACAGATCCTCTCATGGTTAGGATAAGTCTGACCACTTGGCGACCCTGTTTGATGCTGAGGTCCGTCGATTTCCTGCTGATTTTAGAGATGACTTTTCTAGATTTTTCGTCAACCTACAGCTGGTCTGGACGACAACTTCTTGACCTAAATCAAGAAGCGCGTGTCTTTTTCGAAAGACTTTACTTCCTTTTAATGATGGAATTGATTCATCATGTAGATCCATCTTTCTATCAAATATATTATAATAAATCGGGTAAAACTATTTATTTTCGTCCAAAACAAAAGTATTTTCAATTAATTGTACAAAAATATGTGATATATGTTTTGAATAACTTGGTAAAAATTTCCCACACTTGGCTTTTATTTTCCTTTCTTTGCCTTTTTATTCTCCTCTATTCCATTTTAAATGAATTCTAACATTTTGGTTTTTTTCTCAATTTATGTCCTTTCCAAGGTAACAATAATTTCGGTGTTAACACCTAGTTTTATCGTTCATAAATATGTATAAACATGATTTTGAGTTCATTTAATTGAAAATTTTGAAAAATTTTACTAGAATTGGGTAGTCAGTATATAAGACTAGGGCTGTTCTTTATTATCAGAGAGCACTAGATTCTAATACAACTACTGCTTTACTAGTATTTCTAATAGTAACCAAGTGTATAAAGTAAAAATTTTAAAATCCGAAAGAATTTAACCCCTTCCCACACTTAAGATCTTGCAATGCCCTCATTTGCAAGAAATCAGTAACAATTTAAATTATTGAGGGTGATTAGCATAGAAAAATGATTAAATTAAACCAAACTTTCCAAACATATTGTTGTTTGTGTTGAATGATAAATGGTGCACATCATTTGTTCATTCCGTCTTGTTGTTATTTCACATATATTTTGCATCTTGTCGTCAAAATTAGTTGCTTTTGCTGAACTTAATGTCAGTCTTTGAAAATGCGTTGTTTTACCCTGTTGTGTACATAAGATAAACTGCAAACATATATACATATTTTTGAAGTTTGGTATATTACCCCACATTCAAAAATTATTAAAATCTAATAATAAAAGTTAGAAAATTATAAAAACTATTACAATATTAACATAAGTGTTAAATGTAGTAACATTACAAAAATAAAATAAATAAAACTAAATAAACTAGGGTTGATACTGATACCAGTAGGGGTTCCATGCATAACCGTATGTGTTATAAAATGCTTCAGCTGGGTTATAAGTAGGATACGGTGGTTGGATTTCTATAGACTAGGGAGGAAATATGGGCTTTGGAGTAGGAATATAGTTTCTACCTATATGTTGGCAATGAGCTATGATGTGGTTTTGATGAACTTGCCAATCTTCAAATGCTCGATGTCTAGCATTTTCATATTCTTGTGAAGCTATAAACCTTTGCATTTCTGTCATTTCATTTCCCCCTCCTACATTACCTGGCTGTTGATTTCTTTCAACCTGTGGATGTCTTCCATTATATTGTACTACGACGTTATTTCGCCTCTTCAAAACCTTAGTACCATGATATATATTTAAACCAATTGTATCGTGGGGTTCTGGTTCTTCGATTAATAATCCCCCCCGACTTATATCTACATCGAGATACTCAGCAACTAATGTAATAAATATACCACTTCCTATTATACTGTGCGGTCTCATCTCCCTAACCATAGCAGATAAATAATAACCCACACAATAAGGTATACTTACAGCGCTTTGTAAGTCTCGAATACACATGTGGTAAAATAAATCTTGCTCATTTACCTTTTCCTTATTTTTACCTCGTTGTGTAATCGAGTTCGCTAGAAACCTGTGAATTACTCTTAACTCAGCTCTATTAATATCAAGATAAGAGTAATTTCCCCCTTTAAATCAGTTATGGCTAGTCATTTGACTCCATACACCATGCGTATCAAAATTTTTATCAATCTTCCTACCTTTTAATATTAACCCTCGATAATCGGCAGATGCTAGCTCCTCAGGCGTATATATACGTAAGGCTTGAGCCATGTCTAGAAGAGACATGTGGCGCATCGAACCTCCTAACAAAAATCTAATAAAAGTTCGATCGGTTAAACTAGCTACCCGATCATTTATTTCTATACTACACAATAATTCTTCACACCATACTTTATATACAGGTCTACGCATGTTGAATAATCGTACCCAATCGTTAAAAGTAGAATTACCATACCTCTGTGTAAGTAATTCTCTAATCCGTTCGCCCAATCCTACAGCTTCTAACGGTTCCCATTCTATTACCCTAGGTACTTCAACAGCTTTAGAATGAAGAGTGTGCAAGCTCCTTTGGTATTTTGGATAATCTATCCAACGTCTGTCTAATCTCAAGTTCGGGTGCAAATCTTCCACGTGCATATCTGAAAATGTCATAACTCGATGAGGTATATCTTGTTTGTAATAGTTATCAACATCTTGTTGTTCCGCATTCTCAGGAGGAGAAATGCGAGCTTGGGATGAAGATTCACCCCTTTCAGTCTGCAAAACACATCAAACACAATTTTTGTGCATCCAAATATGCATTAATGTCAGCAAAATCATCAATCAAAATAATTACAATGACATATTCAATTTATATTAAACTTATGCTCATTTTCATATTTTTATCAAATCTACACTTTTTCAAATAAGCATATACGAAAATGTTCGCCAAGTTCATAAGCATTTAACTCAAATAACATGTCAAAATAATCATTATTAGCAATTAAACAAGTTTCAAATGGCATTATCTCTCAAAAATCAAGTTCATGAATTTTAGACTTGAAAAAGTCCACTTTAATTCTCAAAAATCATGTTTAGGCTCAAAGTTTGGATCATTTAACTACCTAGACATGTTACACTACTTAATTTAGCAATAATTCATGACAAAAATCGACCATAACCTGTTTATATCAAAGAGCCCCAATTTTGCTCAAGAACACAAACCCTAGATTACTCAAAATTTGAAGTTTAAGGCTTCTAATCATGTTAAATAGCATCAATCTAGGTTAATCAAGCATAATACATAAGCAATTTAAGCATAATTACACTAAAAAGCATCAAAATCGAATTGGGTATAAAATTGCTCAAGAACACTAAATTTTCGGATTAAAGGGTGTTTTGGTGTAGAAATTTACCGTTTTCCTTGAGTAATTCCTTGATAGCATTCTTCTCAACATGATTTTGTGAAAGATTTGATGAAAAATGGTCAAAAATTGCGAATTTAGGAGGCTTTTTTCTGGTTTTTTCGAAGTATTTTGGGTGTGGGATGTTGGGGACTGATCTATTTTTTGCGTTTTATTTTTTTCTGGAACTTGCAAACTCCGCGACTTGCGGTGTTTACCCATTACAAACTCCGCGACTTGCGGTGTTTACCCATTACAAACTCCGCGAGTTGCGGTGTTTGTATTTATTTTTTTTAATTTTTTTTAATTTTTTTTTAAAAACCTTAACTTATAAAACAATTAATTAATTAATTCTAAAATTTTGTTTCCCTTGTTATTTAGGGCGAGGTCGTTTCGGAACGATGTCCTAGTCCATCCCTCGACAAAATTTTAAAATTTATCAATTTAAAGCGCGGTTTTAAAAGCAAAGATTTATGGGTTTTTTAATGTTTTTGGCATACTTTAATTCAATAAGATTAAAAATAATGATAATAAAAGTTCTCGTCCCTCCCTCGGGTAAAGCAATTTCGGTTCAACGACCTAGTCTTCAACTCACGACGAATTTTAAAAATCATATTTTTAACTTAGCGAAATAAAGTAAATTTTTGTTTTTAAATTCACACCAAACTTAAATTTAAAATGCATAAAATTAAAAAAATTCACACCAAACTTAATTAAAAATTCATATTATAAATTCACACCAAACTTAAATTATATTTTTGTTTTTATACATACAAACTTATATTAAAAATATTAATTTTCCAAATATTTACAATTTTAAAAGTTTACAATATTTATTTAATATTAATTTATTAATTTTTTAAAAACATGGTAAAAATAAAATTAAAAATCTTTTTGACTTTTATCCCACTTTAATCAATCAAATATTATCAAAAATATGCGCCCCTCTTTTCGGTAAAGTAATTTTGGTTCCATGACCTAATTGTACTCATGACGAATTTTTGAAATATTTTGGGTTGATTGATTAAAGATATTTATACCTTAAGAATAAACGTTAAATTTTGCAGTGATGTAATAAATTTTTGTATGATATCAATAATTTCGGTCGCAAGACCTAATTTCATCGAATACCAATTTAATACTTTATAGCGAACAAATTAGCGTTTATTATCAAAAGGTTAAAAATAAAAATAAAAATAAAAACTGTACAAACTTACCTGTGAAATATATTTCTTAGTGATATGCTCTAGCCCACTCATAAGATAGTCGGACTAATTGGTTTTCCATGGCTACATAGGCGTATCCTCGAGCATTTAATGTTTTTTCTTCTAAACATATGAACGGTTCATCTCTGCATAAAGTAACAAATTCGGTGTTTGAATAAGTTTGATTATTTGAACATTTACCTTCGTGTGACCATTTTCCGCATTTGTGACATCTTTCAAGGTGTCGTGCTCTTCTTTTCGCTGCAAATTTTGATTTTCCTTTACCAAATTGTATCTTATTATCTTCGCATCTGGATTCTTTTCTTACTCCGTCCAATTTTTCTCTGATTACTGATACCAGTTCACTCGGTAGTGTGTGATTATTAAGTTTAGTGATCAAAGCGTGTAGCATTAGACCATGGTTTAGTTCACAGGAAGTCTTCATTTTGTAAAAACCTAAAAAAAAATAAAAAATCAGAATGGGGGGAGAAGACTAGTTCTTTAAGGTCTGCTAGGGAAAGACCATTCGGGTTCCATTTTCGAGAACTACACGAAAACAGAAAATCTAACTCTAACAGAAATACATATTATCCTTTAAAGACTTGATTCTCCCCACACTTAGTTAGCTGTGGTATCGAAATTGTGATTAACTTCGTTGTCGACTTCCATCGGACTATCTATGTAGTGTTTAACTCTGTGACCATTAACCTTAAATTCAATCCCATTTGAATTTATTAATTCTACTGTTCCGTATGGGAAAATTCTTTTGACTATGAATGGTCCAGACCATCTTGATTTCAATTTTCCAGAAAATAGCTTGAATCGTGAATTGAAAAGAAGAACTCTGTCTCCTTCTTTAAATTCTTTTGAACTTCTGATTCTTTTATCATGCCATTTCTTCGTTCTTTCTTTATAGATTAACGAATTTTTGTATGCTTCATGTCTTAATTCTTCTAATTCGTTTAATTGACTTAACCGTAGACGTCCAGCTTCATGTAATTCAAGATTACATGTCTTCAAAGCCCAAAATGCTTTGTGTTCAATTTCTACTGGAAGATGACATGCTTTTCCGTAAACGAGTCTAAAAGGTGTGGTTCCAATTGGAGTTTTGTAGGCTGTTCTAAAAGCCCAGAGTGCATCCTCCAATTTTATGGACCATTCCTTCGGATTTGATCCTACAGTTTTCTCTAGAATACGTTTTAAAGCTCAGATGGTATTTTTAACTTGTCCACTTGTTTGTAGATGATATACAGTGGAGATTTTATGAGTTACTCCATATCTTTTAAGAACTTTCTCAAGTTGATTATTACAAAAATGAGTTCCCCGATCACTTATTAAAGCTTTCGGTGTTCCAAACCTTGCAAAAAGATGTTTTAAAAAGTTGACTACAACTCGTGCATCGTTAGTTGAGAGAGCTTATGCTTCCGCCCATTTAGATACATAATCAATGGCAACGAGAATGTAGAGATTATTATGAGATTTTGGAAATGGACCCATAAAGTCAATACCCCAAATGTCAAATACTTCACATACTTGAATGACATTTTGTGGCATTTCATCACGTTGACTTATTTTTCCGGCCCTTTGACAAGCATCACAGGATTTGCAAAGAAGGTGTGCGTCTTTGTAAATTGTAGGCCAATAGAATCCAGCATCATAAACTTTTCTTGCTGTTAGTTGAGGCCCATAATGCCCTCCTGTTGGTCCTGTGTGACAATGGTTTAAGATTTTACTAGCTTCATCTTCGAATACACATCGGTGTATTATTCCATCGGGACAACTTTTAAACAAATGTGGATCTTCCCAGAAATAGTGTTTTATATCACTGTCGAATTTCTTTCATTTTTGGAACGACAATCCTTTCTCAAGGAATCCACAAACTAGGTAGTTTGCATAGTCTGCAAACCATGGTATTTCATTAAAATCTATCTTCAATAGATATTCATCAGGAAAGTTGTCTTGTATGGCCGATTCATTTAGAACTTCTAATTCGGGATTTTCAAGACGAGAAAGATGATCAGCGGCGAGATTTTCTGCTCCTCTTTTATCTTGGATTTCAATATCGAATTCTTGTAAGAGTAAGATCCAACGGATTAATCTTGGTTTGGCATCTTGTTTCGAAAATAGGTATCTAAGAGCAGAATGGTCGGTATAGACCACCGTTTTTGCTAGAACGAGATATGAAAGAAATTTGTCAAAAGCAAAGACAATAGCAAGGAGTTCTTTTTCAGTAGTTGTGTATTTCGTTTGTGCTCCTTGTAACGTCTTACTAGCATAATATATAGGTTGAAATCGTTTTTCAATCCTTTGTCCTAAAATGGCTCCCATTGCAAAAATCACTTGCATCGCACATTAGTTCAAACGGTAGATTCCAATTTGGTGTTATCATGATCGGCGCATTAGTGAGTTTCTCTTTAAGAATATTAAAAGATTTGATACATTCATCTGAAAAGATGAATGGAGCATCCTTTTCTAGGAGTTTATTCATAGGAGTGGCAATTTTAGAAAAATCTTTTATGAAACGTCGGTAAAAACCGGCATGCCCTAGAAAACTCCTAACTCCTCTAACATTGGTGGGATGTGGAAGTTTAGCAATTACATCTACTTTAGCTCTATCCACTTCAATTCCTTCCTTTGAAATTTTATGTCCAAGAACGATGCCTTCTTTAACCATGAAATGACATTTCTCCCAATTAAATACTAGATTTGATTGTTTGCATCTAATAAGCATTTGTTCAAGATTCACTAGACATGATTCAAATGTATCACCGAAGACTGAAAAGTCATCCATGAAAACTTTCATGCATTCTTCTATCATGTCGTGAAAAATCGCCATCATGCACCTTTGAAAGGTTGCAGGGGCGTTACAAAGTCCAAATGGCATGCGTTTATAAGCAAAAGTACCATAAGGGCACGTGAATGTGGTTTTTTCTTGATCCTCGGGTGCTATTGGAATTTGAAAATATCCGGAAAAACCATCAAGAAAACAATAGTAACTATTTTCGGCTAATCTTTCTAACATTTGATCAATGAAAGGTAAGGGAAAGTGATCTTTTCTGGTGGCGTCATTTAATTTTCTATAATCAATACATACACGCCATCCTGTTACAGTCCTAGTCGGAATAAACTCATTTTTCTCATTTGTAATGACAGTCATGCCACCCTTCTTAGGCACGCATTGAACTGGGCTTACCCATGGACTATCAGAGATTGGATAAATTAAACCTGCATCTAGCAGTTTAATAATTTCTTTCTTAACAACATCTTGCATATTCGGATTTAGTCTTCGTTGGCGTTGCACATACATTTTATGACCTTCTTCCATAAGGATTTTATGTGTGCAATACGAAGGACTTATTCCTTTAATATCATGAATCTTCCATGCAATAGCTGGTTTATGAGCTTTCAACACAGAAATGAGTTGAGATTTTTCATTTTCAGTAAAAGAAGACGATATTATTATAGGTAATTCAGATTCACCATGTAAATAAGCGTATTCCAAATGATTTGGAAGTGGCTTTAATTCTAATGTCGGAGGTTCTTCTATCGATGATTTATATCGATATCTGTCTTCTTCTTTTAGCATTTGAATTTCTTCTGTTGTTGGTTCATATCCATTAGCCATTAGTGTAGCTAACATTTCAGTTTCATCAATTGGTTCAGTTCCTTCTCCTAAAGAACATTCTCCTGTTCCTTGTAATTCTGGAAATTCTTCTAACAATTCTGCATGTGAATCTATAGTTTGAATATAATAACATGTATCATCTGCAGATTGTGGTTGTTGCATTGCTCTATCAACTGAAAAGGTAACACTCTCGTCCTCTATACTTAGGGTCAGTTTCTTACCAAACACGTCTATCATTGCTTTAGCCGTGTTTAAGAATGGTCTTCCTAATATGAGAGGAACTTGAGAATCTTCTTCCATGTCCAGAACAACAAAATCTACTGGTCTTCCTAACTAGCATGTTCTCCATTATCCCTCTAGGATATTTTATTGATCTATCGGCTAGTTGTATGCTTATTCTTGTTGGTTTCAATTCTCCAAGGTCTAGTTTAGCGTATAGTGAATACGGCATTAGATTTATACTAGCACCTAAGTCTGCCAATGCTTCTATTGAACTAAGACTACCCAGAAAATATGGAATTGTGAAACTTCCTGGATCTGATAATTTTTCTGGTATCTTATTCAACAGCACTGCTGAACAATTAGCATTCATAGTAACAGCCGAGAGTTCTTCCATTTTCTTTCTATTCGAGATTAGATCTTTCAGAAATTTAGCATATCTAGGCATTCCTGAAATTACATCAATGAAAGGAAGATTTACATTTATCTGTTTAAACATATCCAAGAATTTGGATTGCTCGGCTTCAAGTTTCTCTTTCTTCATTTTACTCGGGTAAGGAAGTGGTGGTTGGTATGGTTTAACATAAGGTTTAGCCTTAACTGTGTTATCTTCATTAACCTTTTCAACTACCGGTTCTTTTTCCTTATCTTGTTCAGGTTGTGGTTCTTGTGGAGTAGGAATAGCTTCATCAGAAATTACAGGTATTTCAGGTGGTTTAAGTGTAATACCACTTCTTGTGGTAATGGCTTTAGCTGTTTCATTCCGGGGGTAAGCATTTGTATCACTAGGTAAACTTCCCGGTTTTCTTTCACCTATTAACCTTGCTAGGTTACTTACTTCTTGTTCCAAATTTTGAATAGAAGCTTGTTGATTTCTAAATGCTTGAGCATTTTGTTCATTGGTTTGTTTCTGAGATGTGAAAAACTGTGTTTGAGATTCAACTAGCTTCGTCATCATATCTTCTAAATTTAGCTTTTTATCATCGGTTTGTGGTGGTTTGTTTTGAAAATTAGGTCTTTGCTGATTGTAAGTATTATTGGATACTTGTTGATTGCTAGGACCTTGTTGGTTGTTGTATGGAACATTTCGGTTATAATTCTGGTTTTGATTGTAAATCGGTCTTGGCGGTTGATAATTATTCTGATAATTATTTCCAGGCCTTTGGTTTATATATGAAATATTCTCTCTTTGTTCAATTGTTAGTTCAATACTGAGACAATCTTTTGTCAAATGTGGTCCTCCACACTGCTCACAACTAATTCGTATTGAGTGATAATCTTTAGTCATCTTTTCCATTCGTCTCTCGACAGCGTCTATCTTTGCGAAAATGGAATCTAAGTCATGGCTAGAATCGGCTCTAGCTGCTTTAGATGATCTAACGATATCATTTTCTTGGTGCCACTCATGTGAGTGGGAAGCAGTGTTATCAATAATTTTATAAGCATCAATTTCTGTTTTCTTCATAATAGAACCACCAGCTGCTATATCTATGTCTTTTCTTGTAGTGATGTCGCATCCTTGGTAGAATATTTGTACTATTTGACAAGTGTCTAAACCATGTTGCGGACATCCTCTTAATAAATTTCCAAATCTAGTCCACGCCTCATATAGAGTTTCATTCGGTTTCTGTGTGAACGTAACAATTTCTCCTTGAAGTCTTACGGCTTTAGATGCCGGAAAGAATTGTTTAAGAAATTTTTCAACTAAAACGTCCCATGTATCAATCGCCCCTTCAGGTAACGATTCCAACCAATCTTTGGCTTCTCCCTTTAAAGTCCAAGGAAATAACATGAGATATATCTGTTCATCCTCAACTTCTCGGATTTTAAATAGTGTGCAGATCCTATTAAAGGTACGAAGATGTTCATTTGGATCTTCCTTCGGCGCACCACTAAATTGGCATTGATTAGTCACCATATGTAGAATTTGTCCTTTGATTTCATAATCTGGCGCATTAATGTCTGGATGAGTAATTGCGTGACCTTGGCCAGTGCGTTTAGCTCGCATTCGGTCTTCCATACTTAGAGGTTCCAGATTCTCCATAATTGAATTTGTTGAATCTGAATCACTAGAGGATTCTGATTTAATGGTTCGTTCCTCAACAATCTCTGTTTGAATGATTGGTGGTTCTGGAGGAAAAATTAATTGTTCAGGATCTATGAATCATCCCTGAATATTCTCCGGATTCTCAATTGTGAGGTCGGGTTCATAAAATAGATTATCGGAAATTTGAATTGGAGTACTTGGTCGACTGGATGACGATTCTAAAGAAAAATCAACGGCGACAATATTTGCTAGATGTCTTGATCTGGTTACAGGTGGTGAACGTACAAAAGGTGGTGAACGTCTTGCTCGGTGCATTCACTGAATATCCTATTAGTTTTTAAAAGGAAAGAAAAATTATATAAGTTATCCAATTAATAGACTTTTCTGATTTTGCCCACGTTTCGAATAGCCAAAAGATGCAGCAGAGGGGCAGGATTCGTTTGGTCTCAATATAATTGAGTACTGTTTGGCTCCAATAACCCGGTCCACGTACAAATCCAACTATTACTACGAACCAGAAAATTTTGATGTCTATCAATTTAACCACTTAAAATAAATTTTCATAATTTAAAGAAATTTAGAGAAGAAATAGAATAAATTCTAAGTCCTAAAACTAGAATGTCGAGAAATAAGAAAGAAAAAGAGCGCGTCGAAAAAGGTCGAAAAAGAAAAGGGTTGAAAAATAAAAGGCGTCGCAAAATTCTAAAGCACCTAAATCTTAGTCTAAAGAGAAAGCACTTAAGGGATTTTACGACAAAGCTTAAAAATCTAGAAGTAAAAATAACTATGGCAAAAACTATAGATTAAAACTAAATATGAGCGAAAAATACAAAAAATTACGCTAAAACAATTAAAAAAGAACAAAATATAAAAATATACTAAAAGTTGTAAAAAGTACAATTTTTAAAAAAATATTATTTTTATATTATTTATTTATTAATTTTACAATTTAATTAAACTAATTAATCTAAATATATAAAATAATTAAAACTAAACTAAATTAATTAATTAACAAAACCTAATTAGGGTTTTTAAATAAATAATAATAATAATTACACGTAATTAATGCAGAATTAGGGCTTCTGTTCGTGTCAGGGTGGCTCCGCGAGTTGCGGTGCCACGTACCAGAAAACCCCGCGAGTCGCGGAGGTTAAAATTTTAAATGCACAAATATCGTTCGACAGGTTCTGTAGTTTTTTTTAATTATATTTTATATATTTTTCTGTTTTTAATAATTATATAAAATATAATAAATAAAAACTTATATTTTAAAAACTAAAATAAAAAAATAGAAATACTTTATAATTTTATAAATAAAAATCTTAAAAATAGATTTATATACATATTTTTTTCTTTTTCGGTTTTTAAATTTTTAAATTTTTTTAATATTTAAAATGTATTTTTACAAAAACTAAATAAAACTTAATAAAAATTCTCTTTTTTTTTATGTGTGTGGCGTTTCGCTTCGTCGTTCCCCGGCAGCGGTGCCAAAAATACTTGATGTTAAAGCTAAGGGGGTATAAAATACTATTATATTTTACTAGGATACAATTTTACACAAGATATTTATTTATTTATAGAATAGATATACTTAAACCTTGCTACAACACTTATAGGCAGTGTACCTAATCGTACAGTAGTGTAGTTTTTAGTAAGTCCGGTTCGTTCCACAGGAAAAATCTTTAAACAAAGCTTAACGCTATATTAGTTTAATTTATAAAAATAAAAATATATATATAAGTAATATTATTATTATAAAAGGGGGGTTTTTACCGTTTAATAACCGGTTTGTCGATTTTAAAACTTTAGTCGCAGTTAAAACCTAATGTAAAATATTAAAAATAAATACAAGACTTAATTTAAAGCGTAAAGTAAATAACGATAATGAAATTACGATAAATGAAAGTGCGATAAAATAAAAGTGCGATAATTAAAAGTGCAATTAAATACAATAACAATAAATAAAAGTACGATAATTAGAAGTGCAATTAAATATAAAATAAAGTAAATTAAATATGAAATAAAAGAATTATGCGTATTTAAACTTCCGTAATCATGATGTTTGACGTGTTGATTTTAGTTTTATGCCCATGGGTTAATTGTCCTTTATCCTGGATTATTTAATATGTCCGTCTGGTTTTTGTCCATAACAGTCCATCAGTCATAAATATAAAGTGCGAGTGTCCTCGTTAATTTATCCTTATACCCGAAGTTAAATATTCCAACTAATTGGGGATTTAACTGTAATAAGATTTTAATACTTTGTTTAATAATTACACCAAGTTATCGACTGCGTGTAACCCAAGGTTTTAATACTTTGTTATCAATTATGCCAAGTGTCCTTGTACATAATTTCACCCCTATTTTAATAATTCCATAGACTATTAATCCATTCCTGTGTCCGGTTAAATGAACGATTATTCGTACATATAAATACCCCGCCCATCGTGTCCGATCGAGTGTATATAGTTATTTATAGGGATGTCCAATTGTAAATCTTTATATTAAAATTAACAAACTATCATTTAGTTAAACAAATATAAAGCCCATTAATAGCTCATAGTCTAATTTTCACAAGTGTCGTTATTTTGTCCAAACCCCAATTATGGTACAAAGCCCAATTACCCAATTTTAGTAATTAGCCCAACATCATGATTACTTCGATATTAAATAAGCATAATAATAACTTAGCTACGAGACATTAAATTAAAAAGGTTGGACATAACTTACAATGATTAAAAATAGCGTAGCGTTACACGGACATAATTTCGACTTACACCCTTACAACATTCGCTAACATACCCTTATTATTAGAATTAAAATTAAAATTAAAATTAAAATTATAATATATATATATATATATATATATATATATATATATATATATATATATATATATATATATATATATATATATATAATACATTTGAAGAGAGAAGCAGAAAAAGGATATATAAAACGATCAAAATGCGTTAGCTTTTATAGGCATTTTTGTCCAGGGTATCTCCGCGAGTCGCGGTCCCTTTGCACTACAAACTCCGCAAGTCGCGGAGTTCGTAAACCCTGCTCACACAAGTTTGGATCCTAGTCTGCCGACGATTTTAATATATAAATATAATATATATATATAATTTATATAATTAATTATATATTATATTATATTTATATACATAGTTAACTTGTAATTTTTAGTCCGTTGCGTCGAGCGTTGAGAGTTGACTCTGGTCCCGGTTCCGGATTTTTGAACGTCCTTGCGTACAATTTAATATCTTGTACTTTGCGTTTTGAATCTTGTATTCTTGTAATTTTGAGACGTTTCTTATTAATAATTGGAACCACTTTGATTGTATTTTGTACTTTTGAGCTTTTTGGTCGTTTGCGTCTTCAATTCGTCGAATCTATCTTTTGTCTTCACCTTTTATTATTTAAACGAATATCACTTGTAAATAGAACAATTGCAACTAAAAGCTTGTCTTTCTTGAGGAATAATGCTATGAAATATATGTTCGTTTTTAGCATTATCAGAAACAAAATTTTAAAATTAATTAATTATTTGTTTTATAAGTTAAAGATAAAAAAAAAATCCAATATGTTTGAAAACTTTGGTAAAATTTAATCATTTTTCTACGCTAATCACCCTCAATAATTTAAATTGTTACTGATTTCTTGCAAATGAGGGCATTGCAAGATCTTAAGTGTGGAAAGGGGTTAAATTCTTTCGGAATTTTAAATTTTTTTAATCTAAACACTTGGTTACCATTAAAAATACTAGTAACGCAGTAGTTGTATTAGAATCTAGTGCTCTCTGATAATAAAGAACAGCCCTAGTCTTATATACTGACTACCCAATTCTAGTAAAAATTTTCAAAATTTTCAACTAAATGAATTCAAAATCATGTTTATACATATTTATGAACGATAAAACTATGTGTTAACACCGAAATTATTGTTACCTTGGAAAGGACATAAATTGAAAAACAAACCAAAATGTTAGAATTCATTTAAAATGGAATAGAGGACAATAAAAAGGCAAATAAAAGAAAATAAAAGCCAAGTGTGGAAAAATTTACCAAGTTATCTTAAACATATGTCACATATTTCTGTAACAAATAATTGAAGATACATTTTCTTTGGACTAAACTAAACAGTTTTACCCGATTTACTGTAAGAAAGATGGATCTACACGATGAATCAATTCCATCACTTAAAGGAAGTAAAGTCTTCCAAAAAAGACACGCGCTTCTTAATTTAGGTCATGAAGTTGTCGTCCAGACCAGCTGTAGGTTGACGAAAAATCTAGAAAAGTCATCACTAAAATCAGCAGGAAATCCACGGACCTCAGCATCAAACAGGGTCGCCATGTGGTCAGATTTATCCTAGCCATGAGAAGGATTTATCTCGTACAATGGGGGAGCACCGTGCAAATTAGCTTGATAAGACTAATGAATCAGACCCCCAGAAAGGATAATCTTTAAAAGATCAAAAATCAGCTTTTAAGCATGATATTACTCAATCCTAGAGATTGACCTTAAAGATTGAGAACTACAAACTCATGGAATTCGATGATATCTAAACTCGAGCTTGAACGAGAAAATACTTTGATCAAAATTACAAACCGATTTGTTTTCTGAAAACCCATTTTCAATGCGTTCATTACCATTGAACGTAAAATCCTAGGAATTCACCTAGAATTCATTAGGTCACCTGAACCAAATCGGATGTCAACCGTAAGAACAGTGGTTGCATAGCATGGTCAAAGACAGTACCTTGTGCCAGACCGGAAAATTATAAGGGTGAGCTTTACTATTGCTCCTACAAAGGATAGTAATTACGTCTGACACGTTATAGACCATAATTAAAAGCATGTCAGGGGACATTGCCTTAACAGTTGCTTGTTCAACGCTTTCCTTTACAACCGGACGGTAGTTTACCGAAAGGTAATATACGGAGCAAGTATACTGGACGTGTTGCTTTCCCAATACAAGGTTAGCAAGTGGGTGACACAAAACCACAAGTTTTGAGCTAAAATTTTCAAATCTGAAACCCACTAAACCTACAAAAATATTTTGCAACATCGGTGAAGGGTTATTCCAGAAAACTTATCAAAGGTAAAAGCTAGATTTAATTTTCAAAAGATCAAATATTTTCATAAAGATCCAATTTCCTTAAAGGATCTAAATTTTCATAGTCATGTGGGACTGTAAACCACATCGTTACTACCATTGTTCATACCGCCGTATAGAAATCACTGATGTACAAAGTGTGAAGAATAAAGAAGTGATTCTAGTATATTTCAAGACTATATTGCTTAAGGACAAGTAACGCTCAAGTGTGGGAATATTTGATAATGCTAAAAAGGAACATATATTTCATAGCATTATCCCTCAAGAAATACAAGCTTTTAGTTGCAATTGTTCTATTTACAAGTGATATTCGTTTAAATAATAAAAGGTGAAGACAAAAGACAGATTCGACGAATTGAAGACGCAAACAACCAAAAAGCTAAAAAGTACAAAGTACAATCAAAGAGGTTCCAATTATTGATAAGAAACGTCTCAAAATTACAAGAGTACAAAACGCGAAACGCAAAGTACAAGATATTAAATTATACGCAAGGACGTTCAAAAATCCGGAACCGGGACCAGAGTCAACTCTCAACGCTCGATGCAACGGACTAAAAATTACAAGTCAACTATGTACATGAATATAATATAATATATAATTAATTCTTAAAATTAATATATATATATTATATTATATTATATAAAACGTCGGCAAGCTAGGAGCCAAGCTTGTGTGAGCTGGATTCCACAGCTCCGCACTCGCGGAGCTCTGAAGAGCAAAATCCACCGCACTCGTGGAGCCCTGAAAGTCAGAAATCCACCTATAAAAGGCCGAGCATTCGGCCGAATTTTTTACACCTTTTTCATTTTCATCATACGTAAAATATATATATATTTATAATTTTAATTTTAATTTTAATTTTTAATCCTAATAATAAGGGTATGTTAGCGAATGTTGTAAGGGTGTAAGTCGAAATTCTGTCCGTGTAACGCTACGCTATTTTTAATCATTGTAAGTTATGTTCAACTTTTTTTCATTAATGTCTCGTAGCTAAATTATTATTATGCTTATTTAATACCGAAGTAATCATGATGTTTTGCTAAAAATATTAAAATTGGGTAATTGGGCTTTGTACCATAATTGGGGTTTGGACAAAAGAACGACACTTGTGGAAATTAGACTATGGGCTATTAATGGGCTTTATATTTGTTTAACTAAATGATAGTTTGTTAATTTTAATATAAAGATTTACAATTGGACATACCTATAAATAACCATATACACTCGATCGGACACGATGGGCGGGATATTTATATGTACGAATAATCGTTCATTTAACCGGACACGGGAATGGATTAATAGTCTATGGAATTATTAAAACAGTGGTGAAATTATGTACAAGGACACTTGGCATAATTGATAACAAAGTATTAAAACCTTGGGTTACACGCAGTCGATATCCTGATGTAATTATTAAACAAAGTATTAAGACCTTGTTACAGTTTAAGTCCCCAATTAGTTGTAATATTTGACTTCGGGTATAAGGATAATTTGACGAGGACACTCGCACTTTATATTTATGACTGATGGACTGTTATGGATAAAAACCAGACGGACATATTAAATAATCCAGGACAAAGGACAATTAACCCATGGGAATAAACTAAAAATCAACACGTCAAACATCATGATTACGGAAGTTTAAATAAGCATAATTTCTTTATTTTCATATTTAATTGCACTTTTAATTTTCGTACTCTTTAATTATCATAATTTTATTTTATTGCACTTTTATTTATCACAATTTCATTATCGTTATTTATTTTACGCTAAGTCTTTTATTTATTTAATATTTTACATTAGGTTTTAACTGCGACTAAAGTTTTTAAAATCGACAAACCGATCATTAAACGGTAAAAACCCCCCTTATAATAATAATATTACTTATATATATATATATATATATATATATATATATATATATATATATATATATATATATATATATATATATATATATATTGTATTTTTATAAATTAAAACTAATATAGCGTTAAGCTTTGTTTAAAAGATTCCCTGTGGAACGAACCGGACTTACTAAAAACTACACTACTGTACGATTAGGTACACTGCCTATAAGTGTCGTAGCAAGGTTTAGTTATATCCATTCTATAAATAAATAAATATCTTGTGTAAAATTCTATCGTATTTAATAGTTTTTCCTAGTAAAATATAAGCTATTTCATATACACCTCACATAACATCAATTACCATGGGTTAATTGTCCTTTGTCCTGGATTATTCGATATGTCCATCTAGTTTTTGTCCATAACAGTCCATCAGTCATAAATATAAAGTTCGAGTGTCCTCGTCAAATTATCCTTATACCCGAAGTCAAATATTCCAACTAATTGGGGACTTAAACTGTAATAGGGTTTTAATACATTGTTAATGATTACACCAGGTTATCGACTGTGTGCAATCCAAGGTTTTAATGCTTTATTAACAATTACACCAAGTGTCCTTGTATGTAATCCACCCCTGTTTTAATGAGTCCATTAACTATTAATTCATACCCGTGTCCGGTTAAATGAACGATTATTAGTATTTATAAATATCCCGCCCATCGTGTCCGATCGAGTGTATGTGGTTATTTATAATTACCTCAAATTGTAAATCTATATATTAAATTAACGAACTATCATTCAGTTAAACAAATATAAAGCCCATTAATAGCCCATAGTCCAATTTCCACAAGTGTCGGTCTTTTGTCCAAACCCCAATTATGGTACAAAGCCCAATAACCCCGTCTTTAATATTTAGCCCAACATCACGATTACTTCGATTTAAATAAGCATAATAATAACTTAGCTACGAGACATTAATTTAAAAAGGTTGAACATAACTTACAATGATTATTAATAGCGTAGCATTACACGGACAGAATTTCGACTTACAAACTGAAAACATTCGCCCACATAACCTTATTATTATTAAACTTTAAATTAAAATTAAAATTATATATATATATATATATATATATATATATATATATATATATATATATATATATATATATATATATATATATATATATATTACGTAGATAGAAAGAAGGAAAAGGGATGATAAAATCGATCAAAATGCGCGGCCTTTTATAGGCCCACTTTGAACTGTACAGCTCCGCGAGTGCGGAGGTTTTATGCTTCACAGCTCTGCGAGTGCGGAGGTTTGGATTCCAGCTCACCATAGTGATTTAAATGTGGGCTGCTTTTAATTATAATATATAATAATATATATAATTAATTATATATTATATTATATTCTTGTGTATAGTTGACTTGTAATTTTTAGTCCGTTGCGTCGCGTGCTGAAAGTTGGTTCATGTCTCGATTCCGGATTTTCGAACGCCTTTTCGTATCATTTAATATCTTGTACTTTGCGTTTCACAGCTTGTACCCTTGTAATTTCTAGACGTTTCTCATCAATAATTTGAACCACTTGGATTGTACTTTGTACTTTTTTGCTTTTTGGTCGTTTGCGTCTTCAAATTGTCAAATCTGTCTTTTGTCTTCACCTTTTATTATTTAAACGAATATCACTCGTAAATAGAACAATTGCAACTAAAAGCTTGTCTTTCTTGAAGGATAATGCTATGAAATATATGTTTATTTTTAGCATTATCAAATATTCCCACACTTGAGCATTATCAAAAATTACGTCGCATTCATTTGAAACGTATATGACTTGCAAAGTTTTAAGTTACCAAACGGTTCGCCAAAGAGTTTAAGTTTACAAAAGTATAAAGTATAAATGAAATAACTTGCGACATAATATAAGTTGAAAATCAAGAGTGCTATCAATAGCGTATGCATGTAAACTTTAAGTTTGAATCCAAAAGTGCTATCACTAGCATATGCATGTATGCTTGACCCCAAGCAATTAATCAAAGTGTGCGGAAGCGTGTATCAAGTAGCCAAGTATGAGCCTGAGAAACATATAGAAAACTGTCAACGAAAAACGTTGGTGAAATCATAGGTGTATTAGTAAACGTTGTTTTTGAACCACAAAATTTTGTATTTCTATAACGTTGATTACCTAAATCATTTGCATTCCAAAAGTACGTTCGCGAGCACCCACTTATCAAACTTAACTGTTTTGTACCCTGTTACGTAGTGTTAGAACATACACTATACTCGAAAATATATTCCATCCGCTAACGGTAGCGAACCTTTCGAATGAGGGCTCGTCAAGCCCATGTGATCACATAACATAAGTCCACGTTTAC